>NW_007245721.1:393987-420180 GCF_000164805.1 Carlito syrichta
TTGAGTTGGAGTCTCACTCTGTCGCCCAGTCTGGAGTGCAGTGGCATGCTCACAGCCACCCCAGCCTTGACCTGCTGGGTTCAGGTGATCCTTCCACCTCAACCTTCTAAGTAATTGGAACTACAAGCACGCACCACCATGCCTGGCTAATTTTTTGATTTATTGTAGAGATAAGGTCTCACCAAGTTGCCCAGGCTGGTCTCGAACCAGTAGACTCAGGCAATCCTCTCACCTAGACCTCCCAAAGTGCTGGGATTATAGGCGTGAGCCATCATGCCCAGCTCCCTTTTTCTTTTTTTGTTGAACATATCTTACTTTTATAGCAAACTAAAAATTATTTAAATAAAAATGTAGAAAGTCCAGAAATATAGACAGTATTGAATAAAAACCATCTGTTGCATCTCTGAGCACCAACACCAACTCAAACCAGACCTAAGCTTGCACTCCAGGACCTTCCTTCTGGGGTCCACACTTTGCCGACCCCAGTGGGTTTCATTTTCCAGCAATGTTGGAAAAAGCAGTGTTGCTTTTTCCCTTGACAGGCTGAGTTGACTGATGTCTCTCATGCTGTCATACTGCTATGATTTTTGTTCATTTTGCTATATCCAAAGTGATGACACTTATTGTAGAAAACCCCAAGAATTCTGAGCTGAGAAGTGGGTCTTTATTCCTACCACCTAAGGGTGTGCACTCTCAGCAGTTAGATGAGTGGCCCACCCAACTCATTTCTGTGCCCACGCAAACACACACACACTCACACACCGCACACACACATACACATGCACGCACCTTCTTACATCGTCTTTGCAAACGTTCTGTTTGTGGCTGCACAAAGAAGTAATGGCTCACACTCTTGACGGTTTCAGGGTCATGTGTTTTTCCGCCCCACTGTGGGCCAGCAGCAGACCTGCCCCACATGCTCTACATCCTTGCTGGACGGGGACTTCAAGGTGACCTATGACGTCAATCGAGAAAACCTCTGCAACCTCCTGGTGAGCCTGGAGTTTCTGGTTCAAGACCCAGAGAGCCAGCAAGGGGTGCTTGTGAGAGAGGCCTCACTCATCCTCCTCTGTTTCAGGTGGCCAATAACTACTTTGCCCACTTCTTTGCCCCCCAAAACCTGACAAACATGAACAAGAACATGGTTTTTGTGATTGACATCAGTGGCTCCATGAGAGGTCAGAAAGTGAAGCAGGTACACTGCAGCACTGAGCAGCACGTGCAGAAGCATCTCCAGCCCATCACTCACTCACCCCATGCTGGTTTTGCTGTTGGAGTCTGGTTTGGGATTTATGAAGGGGCTCTGGAATCAGCACCACTTCCTCACTCTGTAACCCTGGGCAAGCACATTCACCTCTCCTTGGTGGCAAAAATGGGAATGACAATGGTTCCCACAGGAGCATGGCCTTTCTCATGCGGAAGCACTTCAGTAGAGGAAACCTGTGCACTGAAAGTGCCAGGATAGTGATTATGGTCAATGGGTAGGCACCTTGCAGCTGAGCATGGCCCACTGCCCACAGGGATCAGAGTGTCCTGTCTGTGGTACAGTGAGAACCTAGTGGACAAGCAGAATTTTGGAAGCAGAGGCCCTGGAGTCCTCTTTCTTGATCCTGTCCCTCCAGAGCTCCTGATCATTTCTTCCCCATGCTGGGTTCCTTGGCCTTCTCCATCCCCCTTGTCACCCCCAAGGCCTAACAGGATGCTCTTCTCTTGGGGTCACCTGGCTGCCCTATCCCCTCCTCTTGTCCACTGTGGATCTCTGAAATGGGTATCTCATGTTTATGGAAGGTGCTATACTGGGGCCACCATGGGGCCCAGTCCCTCTACTGACGATCCTGTCCTTGCAGACCAAGGAGGCACTCCTTAAGATTCTGGGGGACATGCACCCAGAAGACTACTTTGACCTGGTCCTCTTTGGGTCTCAAGTGCAGTCATGGAGGGGCTCACTGGTACAAGCCTCCCAAGCCAACCTGCAAGCAGCTCGAAACTTTGTGCAGGGCTTTTCCCTGGACGAAGGTAAGGTGGGAGGGTCTCAGGCCACCTTGGTGTCACCTCTGTCCCATTGGGATAAGGGCATATTGGTATGCTTTCTCTCCTTTATAGCCACAAACCTGAATGGAGGTTTGCTCCGGGGGATTGAGATCTTGAACAAAGCTCAGGAAAGCCTCCCAGAGCTCAGCAACCATGCCTCGATTCTCATCATGTTGACAGACGGCGATCCCACAGAGGGTAAGCACCTTGAGGGCTGCCTTGGGAGGTAGCAATTTCCTTGTTATCCAAGCTGTTCAAGCTGAAGCTGGAACCCTGATAACTGGAGATTCATCAGGGGCAGAAATGCTCAGGGTGAAGTCAAGCACTGTTCTAAAAACACAGTTCAGACCACAAAGTCTGCTGGAGCTCCAAGATGTACTTCTGACCTGTGAGTTGAGACATTGGGGACATTTCTCCATGACATGGGGCTACACAAGTCCCTGGAGGATGGGCTGAATTCCTAGGTTGAGTTGAATGAACTATTTATTTATCACCTGCTGTGTGCCGAGCATAGGACTAGGAAATAAGAAGAGATACCAAGGGAAAGTGATATGTTTCTGCTCTTGAGGAGCCCAGGATCCACTGCAGGAGGCAGACCTAGAGCAGATACCCTGCTGAGGGCCCTGAAAAAACAGGGTTCCATGTGGCTGTGGAACCACAGACAAGGGGCACCTGGCCCAGGTGGGGTTTGGGAAGGCCTCCTGGAGAAGGTGATTCCTGATCTCAGTCTGGAAAGAGGAGAAAGAGAAAGGAATTCCTGGCAGAGGAGGCAGCTAGAGCAAAAAGAAGGTGTGTGTACTGGCCAGACCTGCTGGGAGCAGCGGGCAGGTGCAGAGTGGGGAGAAACAAGGGCGCGAAGGCTGATAGGGCCTTGCAGGCCAAGGCAAGGAGCCATGGGAGGGTTTCAAACAGAATCAGATCTACCTGTGACAGAGTCATACAGATGGGTGGGGCCTGTGAGGGGCTCTGTTAGCAGTTGTTGCAGTCACCCAGGTGAGCCTGAGGCAGAAGATGCCTCAAGACAGCCATGGGGAATAGAGATGGTCTGAGATGGGAGGCTTGGACCCCAGGGAGTGTTCCCCAGAGCCCCTTCATGCCCCACATGCTTGCGGGCCAGCATCCCGTCACTGCCCAGGTGTGTGGCTGCAGGGGTGACGGATCGTTCCCAAATCCTCAAGAACGTCCGCAACGCCATCCGGGGCAGGTTCCCGCTCTACAATCTGGGCTTCGGCCACAACGTGGACTTTAACTTCCTGGAGGTCATGTCCATGGAGAACAACGGACGGGCCCAGAGAATCTACGAAGACCGTGACGCCGCCCAGCAGTTGCAGGTCTCCCCTCATGCCCCGTGTACTGCCAATGGCATGCCCAGGGGAACCCAGCCTTGGTGGCCATTTGTCCATCAGCCTAGAAAGGCAGAGAAAGCTCTAGTGCAGCGTTCCAATCAGCTGCATGACCTCTAGTCAGCTATTTCACCTCTCTGAGCTTTAGACTCCTTCTCTAAATTGGGGATTCCTGGCACACAACTTTGTGGCCAGGCTTCCCATTGGGTGCCCAAGGTGCTCAGCTCTGAGACTGTACCCGCCCTATTCCTGCAGGGTTTCTACAGCCAGGTAGCCAGACCCTTGTTGGTGGATGTGGAATTGCAGTACCCCCAGGATACTGTGTCGGCCCTGACCCAGCACCGCCATAAACAGTACTATGAAGGCTCGGAGATCATGGTGGCCGGGCGCATTGCTGACCACAAACTGGGCAGCTTCAAGGCTGACGTGCAGGCCCATGGGGTAAATGGTGGGTCATGGAGGTTGGAGAGGCCAATGCAGCACCCTAAAGGTTCCAAACCCACGCTGTTTTCCACTCCCGTCCACCCCAGGGGCCTCTCTTTCACCAGAGTAGTGCTCCCACCCCCACCATACCACACACACTCCAGGCCTGAACACCTCTCCATGCAGCCTCCTGCAGGCTGGACAGGCAGGATGGGACCAACATGGCCTTGAATAGTTGAATTCTCTTGGCCCCAGATGGACTGCCTGTTATTTCTCACATCATTCCTCCCAGGGCATGAGAGAGCAAGAGGCAGTCTCTCCTCTCACTTGCAATCATTTTCTAAATACCTACTGTGTGCTAGACTTTGTGCCAAGGTGCAGTGCATGCACACATGTGTACATATGTGGTGATAGTCAGGGGTGGTCACAGGCATGTGAGACCTGAGCCCTGCCCTCCAGGACATGGACTCACATCCCATAGTGTGGCTGAGGGTTCAGAACTCAAGTTTTGAGTAAGGAGAGCTGAGCTGGACCCTGGACCCATCCTGACCAGCTAGGTGTCCTTGGGCCATTGGGTTCAGTTCTCCAGACCTCTGTTTCCTTTTCTGTACCACACAGCACTAGAGTGTTATGTGGAATAAGTGAAATCATCTACATACTACCCTTATGCCATGCCTGATGCACAGGACACCTTTGAGAAGTGGTGCCCTTTTATTGCAGCTGGGGAGACAAGGCATGTGTGTGTGCTATGGCAAGCTGACTGGTGAAGCCCAGCCAGAACATGGTGGGCATTAGGAGGAGTGGGTCATAGTGGATACAGCTGGGTGCCTGTTGGCCTCCCCCAGAGAGAGTAACTCTATGAGGGCAGGGTCTGGTCCACCCATCTCATGGTATCCCCAGGGCGTAGGCCAAGCCTGGCTCACAGAGCGTGCTTGGCAAGCATTTGTAGAATGAGCGAATGAGGATGAGAACAGGCTCAGGAAAGAGGGTGCTGCTGAGAACAGAGCTTCAGAGACCAGATGGGAGGAGGTCCCAGAGCCTCTAGCACCTGCTGAGGGCTGTGCTCAGCATAGCACACAGCCCCTCTCCCCATCTCAACTCCCAGGAGGGCCAAGAATTCAGGACTACCTGCCTGGTGGATGAGGAAGAGATGAAGAAACTGCTCCGAGAGCGTGGCCACATGCTAGAGAACCACGTGGAACGCCTCTGGGCCTACCTCACTATCCAGGAGCTGCTGGCCAAGCGGTATGGCCCTGTAGCTGCCCAGGGTAGGCACTGCCCACCCGAGTCACCCTTCCCCCGCCCCCCCACCCTTGGAGGTGAACAGAGAAGGGGTGGTTCTGGGTCTTTGAGGTTGTGGGTAGGTCAGATTTACTTTTCTCTTCTCCTTTACTCCCTGAGTTAATATCAACCAGTCAGTCAATAGGCGGGACAGGCCTACTGCAGGCACAGGGCAGCCCACTGTTTACTCCTGCTGAGCTGCCTAGGGGGAGGCTGCTGTTTACTGTGTCCAGACACACTTAATGTCTAGACACATTAAATAGGGGGAATTCCCTCATTATTCTCATTTAACAGATGAGCAAACTGAGACTCAGAGAGGTTAGACCCCTTGACCTGGATCTCACAGCTGTTAAATGCTCAATGTGTCTCTGAGGCACGCCCTTCAACCCTGCCAGATCTCCAAGTTTTCTTAAACTCTGAGGTCCCTAAGGATGTACCCTAAGTGCCCACTGAGCTGGGCTGGGCACTGCAGGTGTTTAATGTGGGTTTGTTGAATGAGTGAGTGAGTGAACAAATGGGTGAAAGGATGAGGAAGTGCAAGTCCATCATCACCTGAGCTGAAGGGCTTAGAGCTGACGTCCTTCTTGCATGCAGGATGAAGGTGGAGGGGGAGGAGAGAGCCAACCTGTCATCCCAGGCTCTGAAGATGTCACTGGCCTATCAGTTTGTGACCCCACTGACTTCCATGACCATCAGGGGCATGGCAGACGAGGACGGCCTGAAGCCCACCATTGACAAACCACCCGAGGGTATGGACGGCAGGGGTCTGCAGAGGGAGAACCTGTGGGCCAAAAGCCTCGTGGGTGCTTTAATTCTCTTCCCTTTCCCCCCTTCCAGATTCTCTGCCCTTGGGTGAGTTTTAAATCCATTGGTTTCAGCAGGGACTTCGGTAGGTGGCGCATGCTCCAGCCCCGGGCACGCAGCTCTCCATCCCACCTCCTCCTTGATCCACTCCTCGGCTCTTCCCTCCCTGAGACATCCCTCTCTAATTCACTGCAGACTCCTTGTCTGCTGCACTCTCTGTGCTTCGTAGGCCTTTGGGCAACTCAGATGCCCACCAGCCTTCCCTGGGCCCCTCCTTGTGAGTGTGTGTCTAAGAGGAGGCAGGATCCTGGGGGAGAGCTGAGACCCCAAGGGGGAGGGCTGAGACCTCCAGGAGAAGGGCTGGGACCAGGCCTGATGTAGACTGAGCTGCGTGCCTTTTGTGTGGGGTGCCGTGGGTGACACTGACCTATGTCCTTGTCTTCTACAGAGATGGTGGGACACAGAAGGAGTAAGTGGCAGCCGTCCTGACCACTCACATCTCTGCCCCTCTCTCCTTCACACACTGCTGGTCCTGACTGTGAATTCTGTCCTGACCAAAGCCCCCGGTTATCACCCTGTTTGCCCAAGTCTTCCTTCCTCCATTCCAGCTGACTTCACCACCTGGCCTGGGAATCCTTAGACAGCCCCCTTGAGCAGCCTGGCCTATGCCACACCAGGTCCCAGTGGGAGGAGACAGAGGGGTCAGCCAACCTTGCTGGGCCAAACTTATGTCCCCATGTCCTGAGAACCAGGCATGTGATGCTCAGTGGTGGTCCCTGGTCCTGTGACCTCAGGCCAGTCCCTTGTGAAGGAAGGGTCATCAGAAAAGGGATCAGTGGCTCCAAGGAAGGCCCAGCTGCCTCCCTTCTAAATGCTGTCTACTTTCGCCCATCAGCATTCGTACTGGCAGCCTCACAACCTTCCCCTACTCACTCCAGCGCCAACATCCAGCGGCTGCCAAACCAAGTGACTGGTGGTGAGTCCTTGGAAGGGCCTGAGGGATGCCCCTATTTGGGACTTACCCTGCCTGGCCGTCTCTCTCTGGGACCTGCCTAGTTGAACCCTTGCCCCTGGCCTCATCTGCCTGATGCCCAATATAACAGACTACATGCTATGCCCCCAGTGGACACTGACCCCCACTTCATCATCTACGTGCCCCAGAAAGAGGACAGCTTGTGCTTCAACATCAACGAGGATCCTGGTGTGATCCTGAACCTGGTACAGGACCCTGACACAGGTATGGTGGACATCACACCTCTGCCAGACAGAACAGGATCAGGGCTCCTCTGTCCTCAACACTCAGCCATAGACAGAACTGCAGCCAAGGCCTCCACAGCCCACTGCTTGTGCACTGTCCACCTGGCTGGCATCTGCCTGCTGCCTTCCCACCCTGACCCTAGACAGGGTCAGCTTCTCAGGTGTGTGACCGGTGCAGACACAGGACCTATGCTTAGAAGGGCCTGTACTGAGCTTAATGGTCTTCTGTTGCTGTCTTGAAACCTTTAACAATTTTTTCTAACAAGGGCCCCTCATTCTTATTTCATACTAGGTCCTGCAAATTATGCAGGGGTCCTGCCCACCTTCTCCACAGCATGGCTGAGCAGAGCCTCAGAGTGCCTCTCTCCCAGTAGTGCCTCAATGATGGGGAATGACTCCATCCCTTGGCCCCTTCTTCCTCCTTCCCCCTGCCTTCCCAATTCAGTTGATCCATCTGCAAATGTTTGTTGAGCCCCTACTTGGAGCTAGGGGTGTAGTGGGAACCAAGACAGTCTTTGCTCTCACAGTGTTTAGAGAAGGGAGAAGACAAACAGGGAAACATATTCTGAGGTGAAGAGTTCAGAGTGTGAGGCATGCTGTGTTAGGATAGTGAGGTTGGGGAAGGGGCTTTTTGGCCCTTCAGGTCAGGGGAGGCCTCTGTGAAGAAGCCCCACAATGTGTTTCCAGCATGACTATGAACCTGCTCCTGTGTGAGGGACGTTGGCCATAGAGAAGAAGCAGGTTCAAGTTTGTCCTTGAGGAGGCAAGACCTCCATCAGGGCTCAGAGTGAAAGCTGAGTATAGCAGGTGGGTGAGGAGGAAAAGAAGGTGGAACTATGTGTGGGACCAGTCCTCAAGACCCCATAGGAGGTGAGATCCTCAAAGTTGGAGTGGCACGGGTGGAGTGTGGGGGCCTCTCAGGAAGAAACCACCCCCTGAGCAAAGCCAGGCCTCTCCTTAACCAAGATGGACCCTTGCCACATTGCAGGCTTCTCAGTGAATGGGCAGCTCATTGGCAGCAAAGCCAGGAGCCCTGAGCAGCATGCGGGCACGTACTTCGGGCGGCTGGGGATTGCAAATCCCAAGACAGACTTTCAACTGGAAGTGACTCCTAAGAACATTACATTGAACCCCAGTTCGGGTGGGCCTGTGTTCTCCTGGAACGATCAGGCTGCGCTGCGTCAGGACAGGTAACCAGGCCAGGGTCAGGGAGAGGAGCAGGGGAGGAGGTGCCTGGGCCAAGGGCTCTGCTACTGAGCCTGTAGGACCCTCATTCCCCAGCAGTGTCAGCGAATGATGCTCTTGTGGCCTGTGCAGAAATGTCAGGCTCTGTGGACCATCTGCCCTCCATTTCCCTTGGTTTCCTTACATGTGCTCTGGGCCCGGGTGCCTGATACCTGGGCCCCCGTGGCACCCTTGCCCTAAATGCCACCCCCTTCTCCACCAAGCAAAGTCAGCTTATCCTCCCAGGCCCAGCACAGAGGCCACTTCTTCCCTGAAGCCCTCACACCCTCTTCCTTTGCTAAACCCCAGAGTTCTCTGGGTGTCCCACTCGGCACCTGTCTTAACCTGCCTTGCCACGTACTTTTTCCTTCCTTCACTCATTCATTCATTCATCAAACTCTGCTGAATACCAGAGCCTGATACTGAGCAACAGAGCTACAGGAAGAGGTGGACAGAGTCCAGTGTGGAAGACCCAGATGATGAGTTGGAGTCAGAGGACAGACAGGCTGAATTCTGAGTCCTGACTTCACTGCTTACCAACTGTGCCACCTTGGTTACTTAACCTCTTTGAGCCTTGGACCATAGGGTCAGAGGGAGAACTGAATGATGTAGTTTGCATAGAGGGCTTAGCACAGGGCCTGGCACACTTTAAGGGTCCCCCACACAATAGCAACAAGAGGGAAGACATGTGGGTCAGGTAATAGCCAACCATCTAGGGGTGAAAATACAGGGTGGGGGATTGGATAGTCATAAGAGCTGGGTCTCAGAGGATGAGAATACAGGATGAGAAGAGGGATGCAGTACAACCACCACTGACCTTGTGACCACCTGGCCCTGCAGAGTGGTGGTGACCATCAACAAGAAGAGGAACCTGGTGGTGTCTGTGGATGATGGGGCTACCTTTGAGGTCGTCTTGCACCGAGTATGGAAGGGGAGCGCGGTCCACCAGGACTTTCTGGGCTTCTATGTGCTGGACAGTCACCGGATGTCAGCCCGAACGCATGGGCTGTTGGGTATGGCCAGCCAGGCGGGCAGGGCTATGGGGCAGGGTGTTGAAGCCAGTGGATGCTTGGGTCCTGGGGCTGTGTATCAGTTCTTTAGCTGGGCACCAAGACAGGCTAAGCTCCAACACGGCCTCCAAGGCTCAGTGCTCTGAAAATGAGTTTTGCGGTGAGGTTCTTATCCCTTGAAAAGGCTGCAAACATGCAGTAAAACAATGCTTAAGTGAACCTGGCAATGCTTGAGGAAGAGAGGTCCTGAAGGCTCTTAGGGACCTTGTGAGTGGGGCACAGCTCTCTGTAGGCACCTGCCCCTCATACCTCTGTCCCAGCCAGATCCCCTTGGGATTGGCTAAAAATGATGGGAGGTAGAGCCCCCTGGAAATACGTCTCCCCCTCGGTAGCAAGTGGGCAAGGCAATTTTTGGTGCTAAGATTTATCAGAAACAATCAAGTCCTTGACAAGAAATGTTCAGGCAACTTTCCAAGCCCCCTGTGAGTACCTACTGAGTGCAAGGCAGAAGCAGGTCCCCCAAGATAGTAACTGCTGCTTCAACGCATCTTTCCAGGACAATTCTTCCGCCCCTTTGGTTTTGAAGTGTCCGACCTCCACCCGGGCTCTGATCCCGCAAAGCCAGATGCCACGATGGTGGTGAAGAACCACCGGTTGACAGTCACCAGGTAGGCAGACTGCCCTCCCAGCATTTCTACCTTAGCTGCCTTGCATTTGCTATTATTGGTCCCGGCTTTCCTCCAGGTGTCACATGGGTGGGGAGATCCCCTAAGAAGGTGCTACCTTATCAGGTCCAAAAGGTGACCCCAAGTGACTTATCTTTCCCCAGGGGGTTGCAAAAAGACTACAGCAAGGACTCCTGGCATGGGGCGGAGGTGTCTTGCTGGTTCATCCACAACAATGGAGCTGGGCTGATTGATGGCATTTACACTGACTATATCGTCCCTGACATCTTCTGAGCCCTCTAGCCAGCATGCCTGTCTTCCCTGGGACCAAAGCAGAAGAGGACAACATCCTGACCTACTGTCTGGGCTACACACCTCCCCCACCAAGCTGATCCTCTGTATCAAAGCACCTATGCCTTCCATTAAAGAGAGACTATGTCTAGCTCAAAGCTGGCTGCTTTTTGGGAGGTAGGATGGCAGGGAGATGGCCCAAGATGCTGCCCTCTGAAGGGCTCAGGGATCATAGCAGACCCAGGGACAGGAGAAGCAAGTCTTCCTCCCACCAACCCTCCCCTGTTCTCTGCAGCTGCCTGGTTCCATGCCCTCCATGTGCCCTGAGTACCCCCTGCACACAGCTCCCCCTGCAGGTCTAGGACTCCAGCAGCACAAAAAGGCACGTGCTTCCTGTAGCCAGGCACTGTTCTAAGTACCTTACTTGAATTCCCCAAGTCTGTGTTCCCAACAGCTCTAAGAAACCGAGGCTAGGTTGTTCGCCCAAAACCATACAGCCTGTATGTGGCAGAGCTTGGATTTGAACTCGTCTGTCTGTGCACTTTACTACTCTCATATAACTACTCTATTCAGCTGGGAGGCTCATGGCCAAAGCCTGTCAGGACTTGGTTCTGGATATTCTAAAGATTCACTTAAAATGAACATGTGGAGGCTGAGGTGAGTGGATTGCCTGAGCCCGTGGGTTTGAGACCCGCCTGGGCAGCGAGACCTCATCTCTACAATAAATCAAAAAATCAGCCAGGCGTGGTAGCGCACGCCTGTAATTCCGGCTACTTGGAAGGCTGAGGCGGAAGGATCGCCGGAGCCCAGCAGGTCGAGGCTGCGGTGGCCAGGAGCGGCTGCTGCACTCCAGTCTGGGCGACAGAGTGAGACTCCAACTCAAAAAAAAAAAAAAAAAAATGAACATATGCAAAAGTTCATCTAAATGAACTTGTGGTCCTAAAGAAGTCCTACCAGGAGCAGGAGGTTGTATTATTGGGGCCAAGGCCTCCACCTCAGCCGTTTCCATGCTGGGAACCTCTGACAGCTAGGCTAGTATTTCTCAAAGGCAGAGACAGCCCTTGCCTAGAAGCTGTGATTTCAAGGCACCAGGAACATCACCTAACCTGAATGCCTGAAATTACCCCATTAGGTCTTCTGCTTTGTCTTGGCCTTGGGATCCAGTTAAAATGCAACATCACAGTGTACTGAGAGGTGAACCCACACTTTGGGGAGCCACTAGCCCTCTGTGTAAAGGTGGGTGGATTCCTATCCACTCCTTTCCAAAAGGTTTCTGCATTTTCTCTGTTGACTGCTATATAGTTCTTACTGCAGATGAGGCTCACAAGGGGCCCATTAGGACAGGGACTACATTTTTTTTTTTTAGTTGGAGTCTCACTCTGTCACCCAGACTGGAGTGCAGTGGCCGCTCCGGGCCACCGCAGCCTTGACCTGCTGGGCTGCGGTGATCCTTCTGCCTCAGCCTTCCAAGTAGCTGGAACTACAGGCGTGCGCTACCACGTCCGGCTAATTTTTATGATTTATTGTAGAGATGAGGTCTCGCCAAGTTGCCCAGGTGGGTCTCGAACCCACGGGCTCAGGCAATTCACTCACCTCAGCCTCCCAAAGCGTGGGATTACAGGCTGAGCCACCAAGCCTGGCCAGGGACTACTTTTGAGGACCCAGAACAATCACACACATGCTGAGTCCAAAGGCTGCTCAGGCCCATGGAACGCAGCCCCTCAGCAGCAAGCTGTAGGACAGTCAATGTGCCTCTGAGGTACCCTGGGCTTCTTGAGGGAGAGCTGCAGGCTGTCAGCTATCTAGACCCCCCTGGGTAAGGCCCTGCCCAGTTAGGGCCTCATCATGCCTTCCTGTAGAATGGAAATGGGGCAAACCTGAAGATCTCTTAGATTCTGACCAATTCTTTTTTTTTTTTTTGAGTCAGGGTCTCATTCAGTTGCCCAGGCTGGACTGCAGGTAGCAGGCACAATCACAGCTCACTGCAGCTTTGACCTCCTGGGTTCAGGCAATCCTTCCGCCTTAGCCTTCTGTGTGGCTGAGACTATAGGCATGTGCCACCACATTTGGCTTTTTTTTTTTTTTTTTTTTTGGGTAGAGATGAGGTCTAGCTATGTTGTCCAGGTTAGTCTCCAACTCCTGGGCTCAAGCAATCCCTCGGCCTCCCAGAGTGCTGTGATTACAGATATGAGCAACTGCCCAATTCTAAGTTCTGCATGATGACTCTGGTTCTCTCCCAGTCCCTGGTTGTGCCTCAGGGCCTCTTGAGTGTCTTTAGAATACCTGTTTCAAGTTGTCCCTCTCCGAGACTCCAAGCAGCAGAGGATGAGGCGGTAGCCTGGATGAAAGGGGGTGGGAGAAGCTCCGCAGGCAGCTGTGGGGCCATGAGGAAGAGCTGATGCGCAACATTGGGCAACAGCAGTTGAGCAACAGTCCCAGTCACCCAGTGGTCAGTAGCCACAGGTGCCAAAATGATCATGTGAACAGGGTGTCCTAGGGGCCAGCAAGCAAGGTTAGGCTGCAGCTTCCAGGGCTCTTCTCTCCACATCCAGGTGTCAGTGCCCTCTAGATCTGATCTCTCAGGTTTGCTGCCAGTGGGGGTTGGCATCAGGGTTTGGGAGGCCCGAGGAAGACAGGCACTGCTCAGTCGGGCCTCAAGCATGGCAGCTGCCCCCTCAACAGCTGCACTTGTTGCTCTGCCACATTTCACTGACTTGGCAACTCTCTGCCATTGCTCTGTGGCTTCTACCTCTTCCAGTCATTGGTCCATACCCTCCTTGTGGCTCCAACTGCCTCATGGCTTCTGTTCTCTGCTCCCAACAACCCACTCTCTCCGTAAATCTCACAGGTAAGCCCAGAACTTTCAGCGAGGCCATGGCACAACCCATAAGTCAGCTGGCCTATGCCCATTCAGTTGTAAGAGCCCAGTGGGAGGGTCACAGAGTCAGCTTTGCTCAGAGAAGCCATGGGGATGGTGGGCATATGGCAGTTGCCCTGAGAGACTGGAACTGGCAGGGCCCTGACATGGCTCTGGAGGTCCTAGCCCCCATTGAGAGGGACCAGGTCCTGCCCCTGTAACTCTCATTGTCTTGGAGACTGGAGCCCAGCCTCACTGGAGACTTTTAGGGGCATGACTCCCCAAGAGGCTGAGAACATCATATCAGTGGTCCGAGTTCCTGGCTGGGCCCTGAGTGACAAGGCTCAGCCCCCCAGGAGCTCTGCATCCTGAGGGGGCAATCCGACCAGAGCACACAAGCCTCAACATAAGGTCATGACATATAGGTAAAGCCAGCCCTGAGGGTGCTTGGGCTTGGAGCAAGCACAGAGGAGGAAGGCTTCTGGAGGGGAGGCACGAGGGCTGGCAGAGAGATGAGAGATGTGACATGCACAGAAGGGCAGGGCATGCTAGTGGGAGGAGAGCAAGCACATTGGAGCCAATCACAGAGACAGCTGAGCTGCAGGCCTCAGGGTTTGTCCTTTCCCTGAGCCCTGGAGGAAGGCCTGCTCTCCTGAGTAACACACCATAGAAGGGTAATGAGAAACGGGGTCCACTGTGGAGGTCTGAGCCTGTGGGCAATGGGTCTGGTTTTGTGCCCTGGCTGCCTTGGAAGGGAGAGACTGCAATCCAGGGGGCCAGACTAGAGACCACATCAGTGGTAGGGACAAGAGGCAGCAATGCTGAGATGCCATCTGCTTCAAATGCAGCTCCATACTCATCTCCAACATGCACACCAAGGTGTTCCAGCACCCATTTGTCAGTACACGGCTCCTGCATTTCTAGGGGACCTCCATGGCCCCCATCCTGTCATGAGTGGAGCCTGATGAAGCCCTCTCAGGCACACACATCTGGGATTCCATTACTCTGCCCATGCCTAGTTTCCCGGACAAGCTTCCTGCCTCCACTACTCCCACTCCATGCTGCAGGTCACTGACCCTGCTTGGAAAACACCAGGCTTATTCATATAAGGAGCATGGGCCAGGCCTGCGTGGTCAGCAATGGTGTCCATTTGGTGGCCCTGGCTCATCTTTGCTCTGCTTTCTGGCATGGTGGTCTCTGACTTCCTGAAGAGCCCCTTCCAGCTTGAGGTGAATCTGACCTCTCTTCATCATTTAGGCGTTGAGTGTCAAACAGGTAGAAGGTACCATAGAGGACAAGTCATCTAAGTTGGGTGAAGAAAAGGCAGAGGGCTGGGCACTGAATGACTGAAAACAGAGCTAGACATTGGGGAAGTGCACTCCAGCCAAGGCCTATACTATCCTGCTGTCTAACCCTGAGCAAGACTCTTAAACTCTCTGGGCCTCAGTTTCCCTACCTGTCAAAGGAGCAGTGCACCATGAACTGCTCACCAAGGAGCTGTGGGGGTCCAAGCCTTAGACAAGTGCAGAGATCTACATAAAACATTGAGTTGAGTCCGGTGGAGTGTGACAGGGGTAGGGGTACTTGGGGAAGAGGCCTAAAAGGCCGAGGGACAAGGGAAGGCAGAATGAGAGACAGAACAAGGTGGTGTATGTGGAACATGGAGAGAGTACCAAGTTCATTTCTCTCTGCCCTGCTTCTCTGGGTGACCTGAAGACCTGTCCCTCTCTGGACCTCAGTTTTCTGTCTATCCAGAATTCTTCCTACTCTGACATATGGCTCTGGGAGGGTCCCTACATGTGGAGATCCCTCAAGGTCTGTGTGTGGAGCAGGGGCACTGCTGAACCCTGATCCCAGCCCAGAGCCTCCCCCAGGCCATGTGACCTTGGCCTTGGCCTGATCCCCTGTTTATTTGTGTCTTTGCAGAAACGGAGCCTCCCGGAAGGGGTGAGAACTTTCACCGGGAATGGGGCCAGATGGGGAAGGGCAGGATGGAGCTGGCTGCCCAACTGCTAAAGATGTGGGCCATAACAGCAGGTCCCTCCCAACTGGCAAACAACTCTTGGCCCCTGCCTGGAAGACACCCACATGACACAAGACCCTGGGAAAGAGCACCACAGAACTCTAGCCCCTCCAGCCTCGTGAGATGCAGCCCAGAAAGGCCCCCCATCCAGACATCCCTTCCTTCCACAAACACACAGCACTTGGTACCTGGCCCTGTGTGCAGGCTGAGAATGCACAGTGAAGCAGTCCCTTCACATGCTCATGAGGCATCTTCATATCCCTGTTGAACCCCAACATCTCCCTGGGGCCTTCCTCAGTCCAACACCCCTGTTGGAGAGAGGGTGTTTGGGGAATTGCCTTGGCACAGGAAGTAAACTCCTGCTTGGGAGACAGAATCAGGAGATTACCAAAGGACACAGGAGGTGGCCTGGGGTGTGTGTGAAGGAAAGTGTGTGGTGAAGGAAGGACAGGAGGGGCTGGGGGCAGGTGTTCTCAGGTTGAAGTCCTGGGCACGCCTGGATTTCAGGATGAGCAGAGGAGGCAGAACAAGATCTCACAGGCTACAGCTGTGTGTCAACAGATGACAGAGCTGGGGAGGCAGAGCAAGCATCAGAACAATGGTGGGCAGTGGAATGTGGGGAACAGGGATGTGGCCAAGGCCTTAGACAGGAAATACTGAAAGGAAGGAGGGGCTGCTCACTAGGCAGGAGCCTCAGAACCTGCAAGGAAGTTTGGAAGGGAGGTGGCCGGGTTGCAGACCTGGTTCCCCGCTCTCCCTGATTGGCTGATCTCTGCCCAACTCTCCCACAGGTGACTGATGGCATCGAGGTCTACAGTACCCAAATCAGCTGCAAGGTGACTTCTCGCTTTGCTCACAATGTTGTCACCACAAGAGCCATCAACCGTGCAGATATGGCCAAGGAGGTTTCCTTTGACGTGGAGCTGCCCAAGACAGCCTTCATCACCAACTTCACCTTGTGGGTGCCACCATGGCTGCTGGCACTAGGCTCAGGAAAGGTTCTGGCCCAATGTGACCCTCCTTAACCCTCTATCCTGCAGGACCATCGACAGCATTACCTACCCTGGAAGTGTCAAGGAAAAGGAAGTTGCCAAGAAGCAGTATGAAAAGGCTGTGTCCCAGGGCAAGACAGTGGGCTTGGTTGAGTGAGTGTGGACCCCCAGGCCAAGGAGAATGCCTTGGCTTCAAGGGACCTCAGGGCTACAAACAACTGCTATTATTATTGTTACAGCAAAAGGTACTCACAATTTTTCCCTCTCCTGTGTTGAGGTTGAGGCAACCAAGGCTCAGAATGGTTAGGGGTCTCCTTAAGCAAAGGGCTGGGACTTGAGCCCAGGACTGAGGAAGGGTGGGCTTGTGCAGTCTTTGGAGTAGTCACTTTCTCCCACCTGGTTCGGGGCCTTCAAGAAGAAGCTGGAGAAGTTCACAGTCTCAATCAATGTGGCTGCGGGCAGCAGCATCACCTTTGAGCTCACCTATGAGGAGCTGCTGAAGAGGCACAAGGGCAAGTTCGAGATGTACCTCAAGGTCCAGCCCAAGCAGCTGGTCAAAAACTTCAAGGTAATCAGCTGCTTTGCTGCTCCTGTGGAAACCGCATGGAGTGTAGGGAAGGGCCTATGGCGATACAGACCAAGGGTGACTGATACAGACCAAGGGTGACTCTGCAGTCACTAAGTGACATGTCTCTACTTTGGCCATTTCAGATTGAAGTAGACATCTTCGAGCCCCAGGACATCAGCATGCTGGATGCAGAGGCCATGTTTATCACCAATGACCTCCTGGAAAGTGCCCTCACCAAGTCCTTCTCAGGAAAAATGTGGTAGATGCCTGTCGTACATAGGGAACAGGGACAGATCCCAGCAGGGTATCCCCTGCCCAGAACTTTTCTGATGCATGCATGTGGGGCAGGGGAGATCAGTCTACAACTACCACCTTACTCTTTGCCCACTTGCGGTCAGGAGTGAGAATGCTGAAGGCAGGGGTCTGCTGGCAACCTGTCAGAGAAATGGGGATCTCAATCGTACTGGGAGGATGGGGAGCAATTTATAAAGCCCAGTCTTATTCCACCTTGGGAAGGGCATATGGCAGGGGTTATGGCCCTTGTTTTGAAGATTAGGAGATAAGGCCAGGGGCAGTAATTTAGACCTATTGACTCTACACAGAGTGATGACCAATTAGAGATAACTCCATTCTCCAGGTTGGAGGGTTGCCCCAGCCCCCAAGGCCCCCAGCTCTTCAGGGCCCTTATTGCCAATGGGGAGTACATGAATAAATGTTTATATAAACAACGGACCTCAGTCATTCAGGACTTGCAGGATGAGGTCTGAGGAGCACATACTCACAGGGCTGCTGGCTTCTGCAGAGCCATATCCCTGCCCAGAGCCTTCTCCCCGCTGGCCACTCTCCTCTCTCCCGCCTCCGCTTCTCTTGGCATCAACACTCCAACATTCCAAACCACCCTACAAGAAGTTCCTTTTTATGGTGCAAAACTTGCCTCCCTAAGTGGCCCCTCAGTGCAGAGCTCCAAGATAGGCTGAGCTAAGGGGTGTGTGGGCCAGCAAAAAGGGAGACATAAGTGGGGCATGGTAGCTCATGCCTGCAGTGAAATTCCAGTGTTTTAGGAGGCCGAGGCAGGAGAATCACTTGAGGCCAGGAATTTGAGACCAGTCTGGGCAACATAGAAAGCCCAGTCCCTAAAAAAATAAAAAAATAAGCCGGGCTCGGTGGCTCAGCCTGTAATCCCGTAACTTGGGAGGCTGAGGTGAGTGGATTGCCTGAGCGTGCGGGTTTGAGACACGCCTGGGCAACTTGGCGAGATCTCATCTCTACAATAAATCAAAAAATCAGCCAGGCGTGGTAGCGCGCGCCTGTAGTTCCTTGGAAGGCTGAGGCAGAAGGATCGCTGGAGCCCAGCAGGTGAGGCTGCGGTGGCCGGGAGCGTGCCACTGCATTCCAGTCTGGGTGACAGAGTGAGACTCCAACTCAAAAAAAATAAAAATTAAAATTAAAAATATAAAAGGAAAAGGAAGGTTGAATCAGAAAGGACTCATGCCCCATGTCCTCCAAAGCAGTGCTCAGATGGACCAGATCGTGGTGAACAGTAGCCTCCACTGGGTCCTAGGGGCTGAAGAGTACACCAGGTATTGGACAGGGCTGCCCAGGCCTCTAGCCCTTATTGGTCTCTATCTGCCAAAGAGCTCCTCCCTGTGGTGGCAGCACCTCTGCTCCACAGAGCTTGCCAGGCCAAGCTGAGCAAGGTTCTCCGTTGCCATCCCTCAGGGCCATGTAGCCTTCAAGGCCAGTTTAGACCAACAGCGTTCATGCCCAGCCTGTATAGACTCCCTCCTCAACGGAGGCTTCACCATCACCTACAATGCGAACAGAGTCTCCAGCCAACTTACAGATACACAGGAGTCGACTCACCATCATTGTGGGTGGGCTGGTGCAAAAGGGGCTGCGGCTGCATATAGTGCATTGCCCTCCATCTTCAACCCAAGGCTCACTTTTCCTACATGGCATGGGATGGCCTAGATAAAGCCTTTGTACAGCACCCCCTGAAGGGTGGCATAGGAACGTCTATTCTTGGGCTTCTATTTACGAGTAGTCCATGTGGTGTTGCTAAGGGATGTCACCTTTGTCTCTCTCTCTCCCCTTTCTAGATAATCAATGGCTACCTTGTGCACTTCTTTGCACCCCAAGGCCTTCCAATAGTACCCAAGAATGTGGCCTTTGTGATTGATGTCAGTGGTTCCATGTCTGGTAGGAAATTAGAGCAGGTACTTTCCTTAGCACAAGAGGCAAGTCTTGGGGTGGGAATAAAAAGCTGTTATTTGTGGGGAAGGAGGAGAGTGGGGACAGGATAAAAGAAGGCTCAAGGCCTCTGCCCACTTTAGGCAAACCTCATGCATGGCTTGCTGGTGCAGACCTGGCTCTCTGCAGGGCCACTCCTGGGTTCTTGTCTGTGTGTCTCTCTCCTTCAGACAAAGGATGCCCTCTCAAAATCCTGGAGGACATGAAAGAAGAAGACTACCTGAATTTCATCCTGTTCAGTGGAGATGTGACTACTTGGAAAGAGGACCTAGTCCAGGCCACTCCAGAGAACCTCCAGGAGGCCAGGACATTTGTGAAGAACATCAATGACAGAGGATGTAAGGGCAGAGGGGCCAGACTCGCCTGCTAGCAGCTCCTTCCTCTGCCCCCCACCCCAGCAGCCTGCTTCCCTTCATGAGCAGGCCCTACAGACACGAGCTAAGGTAGAGGGAGGAATAGGCAGTCCTCAGACTTGAAGACAGGACATAGGGTGGCTTCTCTGTGGTCTACAAAACCCGTTGTTTCTGTGTCTAAGCCATGATCCTGGCACCCTACAAGTCCCAGTAAAAGAAGGCCACAAAGAATCCTTCCTCCTGGCCCTGTTTCTTATGGAAAAGCATGTGTGAGGTCTACACCACATCCCTGTGCCCCTAGCAAGACCATCAGACTGATTGCCAAATTGCTTTACAATCACCGTGGGCCCTCACCCTTCTGCAGCCCTCGCATCACCATTTGAAGGTGTGAGTCATTTGCTGGTTCATGCACTGATTTATTCAGTGTTTGCTGAGTGCCACCATGTACTGACAGACAGGGTCCTTGGGCACACAAGCAGAGCCTGCTATCCCGGGCTCCCCAACTCCAGACTCCCTGCACCTGGCATCCTGAGGACAACTTCCCACGGTGCTGTCTGTCTGTGTCCCAGTGACCAACATCAATGATGGGCTGCTGAGGGGCATCAGTATGCTGAACAAGGCTCGGGAGGAGCACAGAGTCCCAGAGAGGAGCACTTCATTGTCATCATGCTGACCGACGGAGATGCCAATGTTGGTGAGAGATGCTGTGGCTCTGGCTACTGCTCTTGGCTCTGTACATGGCTACCTAAAAACCTCAGGCCTCTTTCTAGGGTCTCCCAAGGCCGGGGAGCCCCTCAAGGGCAGGGTACTGCCTCCTACTGCCAGGGCTCCTGACAAGGGCTCATGGCTGTGACCCTACCAGCTCTGCATGTGTGGGAGTCAGAACTCTCCAGACAGAACTGGGCCAGATAGAGCCAGTTTGCAGGACTGTGGCTGGAGTGTGAATATCCTCTTCTCCTATAGGTGTGAGCAATCCTGAAAAAATCCAAGAGAATGTGTGGAACGCCATCAGGGGTACGTTCCCCTTGTATAAACTGGGCTTTGGCCACAATCTGAATTATAACTTCCTAAAGAGTATGGTCCTGGAGAATCATGAGTTTGCCTGGCACATTTATGAGAACTCGGATGCCAATTTGCAGTTGCAGGTATGCCTTATCTTGCACACTTCCAGGAATGAAGACCTTATTACTTCCTGAGGCAACTGTACCACCATGTGACAATTTCAGTTGTTAGAGTTTTGGATTGAAACCTACCTCTGAACACCTGTGACCCATCAATAGTGGTCTGATTTTGTCCTCAGGCTACACAGAACAGGCCTACTTTTATAGTAGGGTTGTCAGAGCAAATACATGACATTTGATTAAATATGAATCTCTGAAAAACAGTGAACTCAGCTTTAGTGTAAGTATGCTCCAAATATTGCATAGGACATTGTATTCATTTACGAGGGCTGCCATAGCAAAGTACCACAGAGTACTGTGTATTGTCCCCCAATTCCAGAAGCTGGATGTCCCAGATCAGTGTGGCAGTGAGTTGGTTCCTTCTAAGGACTAGGATGGAAGGGTCTGTCCTGGGCGACTCTCCTTGGCTTGTCTATGGTCATCTTGGCCCTGGTCTGCACATGTATCCTTCTGTGTCCAATCTCTTCTCTTTATAAAAAACACCAGCCATATTGGATTAGGACCCACCTAAAGACTTCATTCTGGAGACATTATCTCCAAATAACGCTGAATTTTAGGAGTGCACATTCAACCCATAACAGACTTACACATACTAAACTCATTATTTATCTGCCATTCAAATCCAGCTGCATGTCCTTTGTATTTGTTGAATCTGACCATCTGTTCCTCTCTCAGGTAACCAAGAGCATTTCCACCCCTACAGCGGCAGCCTGGCGCCTCCCTGACTGCCTCAGATCTCTGCACTCCCCTCCACAATACCTTCTCTAGTCTGCTTTGCTTCTCTTCATTTTTTCCTTCTAACAGACATTCCTTAAATATTTTTGTGTGTCAAGAACTCTGTCCTTTCTTTCTCTTCTCCCAGGTTTCTACCTAGGAGCTTGTGGAGGGAGGGAAGTGAAGACTCCCACAGGCCAGAGGACATAGTCAGGGCCAAGGAAAAATGAAAATCAGGAGCCAGGCTGGCCCAGTCCTGGGGGATGAACATCAGGCTATAGCATTGGTGGAAGCTTGTCCACCCTTGACCTCTCCCTGCTGGTTCTGTGGCCTGAGGTTATCTGTCCCAATCTGAACTGCAGGGCTTCTACGAGGAGGTGGCCAACCCACTGCTGACGGGCGTAGTTGGAACATCCTGAGAACGCCATCCTTGATCTCACCCAGAACAGTTACCAGCACTTCTACAATGGTTCTGATATTGTGGTGGCCGGGAGCCGGGTGAATGAGTGCAAGGACGCCTTTAAGGCAGATGTGAAAGGCCATGGGGTGAGCTGGACCAGGGCCTGGACATGTGCTGGGAGGGGCTCCAGCCAAGGGTGCCGACTGATGGTCCAGGTGTAGTTGTCCCTGAACCCAACCCACTTGACTCTAGCCCCTCGTCTCTTCTACCCCTGCCCCAGGCCATCCACCTGACCTTCACAGAAGAGGTAGACATGGAGGAGATGGAGAAGGCCCTGTAGGAGCGGCAATACATTTTTGGGGATTACATCGAGCAACTCTGGGCCTACCTAACCATGGAGTAGCTGCTGGAGAAACAGTGAACCGGGCCCCATACTGTCCCAGCACCTACCTGTACCTGCTCCTGTGCTAGCTGTGCTCTGGGGGAGCACAAGAGGAGAAAGATTTGGCCATACCCCAGGGAGGGGGCACCCCTTGCTCAGCACCAGCTGTGTTGCCCTCATTTGGTCCAGCACAAGGACCTGTTTGCAGAGTAGTCTGTAAGGAGTCCTTTGCGTTCACTCCCTGGCCTGTCACCCCAAGACTCAAGTGGGCAAGCATGGTGGTCAGCAGCCTGGGAGTACCCTTGAGGGCAGGTCAGGGCCTCAGCACACCACTCCCCATACAACACAGCCCAGTGAATCTGAGCCTGAACAGAACTGGAGGCTAGGACTCCAGCCCCCAGCTCCCAAAAGGTAGAGCTGGGCCAGCTCTCGAGGGTGAAGTCTGTGCTCATCGAGGTGGGTAAACTCATAAAGCACTACACAGGGTCTGGCCTGTTCTCAGCACATGGCACGCGGACACAGTCATGTGTGCTGTAGCCCCTTGCATTTTATGGATGGGAAAACTAAGGCCAGAAGGGAAACAGGGCTAGTCCACATGCCACAGGTGTTGGAGAGCCAGTCTTTCCTGAGCTCCAGTGGGCTCCACCCTGTAGGATCCCACAAAGGGGAGGAGGAAAGTGGGCCTTGGCTGCCTCTAGCGCTCCTGGCGCCCTGGGACCCAGGGCATCCAAGGCAGGCAGCAGCTATTCTCTGGGTTGACCCTCCTGACCAGCCCCTCCCTCACAGCAAGAAAGCCCATAGTGAAGAGAAAGAGAACCTTACAGCCCAGGCCCTGGACCTGTCCCTCAAGTATCACTTTGTGACTCCGCTGAGCTCCATGGTGGTGACCAAGCCTGAGGACAATGAGGACCAACTGGTCATTGCTGACAACCCTGGGGAAGGTGGGCACAAGGAGTGGAAGCCAGAACTCAGAGGTCTCCCCTCAGGACCCTGGGTTCTGGGTACCCAGCAGCAGCGTAGGCCAGGCTGAGGAGAAGGAGCCAAGGGCTGGGGAAAGTGGCATGGAGAGTGAAGCAGTCAGCATATACTGAAGGGCATGGGGTGAACAGGACATCTCTGCATATCTAAAGGGATAAGAGTAAATGAGGCACACTGCCCAGGGGCCGCTTCAAGGGAAAGGACTTAGGCTGTAGCATGAAAGGGCTTAATTAGGCAAGAAGAAGCACTTCCAACCTATAAGTTAGGTCTGGGGCAGGCTACCAGGCATCCGGATCTCTGAAAGTTGCAGGGGGCTGGGACCAAGCCTCCACAACCAGACCCCAGACCACCCTACTCAATCAGAAGGGTGTCCCAGATGTCCACTGCAATGGACACAGAGTATGTGGTGGGGGGAGGTAGCATGGGGAGGCATGGGAGGTAAGAATCCGGGCCAGGCCTATGGCTTCCAGGAGCTCCTGGTTCCAGGCGGGAATGGCTGGCTGCTAGGAGGCCCACAGCTGAGGCTGGCCAGTCAGCAAACTCTGGCCCCTGCTCCAGCCACCGGCTTTGTTTACATTGGTCCCACAGCAGTAGTCTGTGGCTTCTAACGCATCTCTTCTCTTCCCCCTTTGCTGTGCCTGTGAATGCAGAAGATAAGCATTAGCTAGCAGCTGGGTGGGCATCACAGAAAGAGGACAAGAAAGCACTGAGGGGCCTTTCCTCATTAGCCAGCATGCATGCAGGACACCTGGGACTTGTTCAGCTCTATTTCCAGGTCATGATTCTGTCCCTCTCTGAGCCCCAGGGTCCCCATCAGCTGATAGAGGGTGACTTCCCCTACCCGAGGACAGTCAGAATGAGAGTATGCTGTGGCTTGAAAAAATAACAAGTTAGCACATCAGCCACTTATACTCCATTAATCCCATAGCAACCTTCCAAGAAGGTCTTTTTATGATTCCCAACTTACAGTGAGGAAACTGAGGCACAGTGAGGTTGAGTCTATTTGCTCAAGGACCACAAGGCTCTGGGTCTCTCTCACCATAAAATTGGAGCCTGCCCCCTACAATCCCCCTACCATGGACAGGGCCCCCCACAGATCCTGCTGTCCTGCCCTACCTCCATCTGTGCCAGGAACACATTTGGGCTGGGCCATCACCTTTCCTTCAGAACACCCTGACAAATGTGCCCGTATATACGTGGGTGTGTATGTGCATCCATGTGTATGTGTGGGTGTGTGGGAGGGTGGGTATTTCACTACCAAGGAACAACTGACAGCTGTGAACCTCACTCATCTCAGCTGGGTAGTGGGGAGTTCAGAAGTGGGGACATATTCCATTGCTAGCCTTGCTTAGGAGAGAGACACTGATGACCCCCTGGCTTGCATCTTAGCCACATCAAAACGCCCTGTCTCTAGCAATGAAATTATACTACTATTGCCACCAGCCCTAGTTCCTGTGGTGTTCCCTTTCTAAAACCTAAGCTTTGGGGCCACATTTCCACCTCTATCTGGCAACATTGGGACTCCACTGGGGCCACTAGCCACCAAGACAGGCAGAAGGCATGGGTTTGAGGGAGACAAAACCCCAGGAACCTGCTCACAACTGCCCTTTGTCTTCTCATCAGGTACATCTGTGGTACCCTCCATGGCCTTGATGGTATAGAAGGGAGAACCCCCCCAAACAATTATCTTTTGGAAGGGCAGGCCCCTTGTACTACAGGCTTCTCACACTAGGTAAGTGACCTAGAAACCCATCAGCATCAGTATACCAGCTAGCATTGTTATGAGAGGCTGCATTCAGCTTCAGTACAATTTTTTGGGAGATTCTTTCAATGTGTTTCCCATTTCATGATGAGAAGTTTACCAGAATACCTGTCCACACAACAATGATTGTTCAAAAGTTTTCGACCCCCGAGCCCCAACCTCTAGTCACCAGATTTTGCCCCAAGCTATTTTTTTCCTCCTAGATGAAAAAAGTCCTCAAAAAGAAACGTTCTGCCGATGTGGAAGAGGTGAGACCAAAAATGGCAGAAGCACTAAAATGCATCAAAATCAACGTTCAAAAACTATTTTGAGCAGTGGAAAATGCATCTAGATAAGGTGTACTGCATCAAATGTAGAAGGCTTAGAAGGTGACAGAAGTTTAAACATGCGTGTATATATAATTTTTTATAATTAAGTTATGGGTTTTGGGGGTACCCACTCATATGCCAGCTACTGCAGCCTTCTTCCTGAACTTCTTGGAGCTTGACGCTGCCCTCTTCCCCTCTGTGGTCTTTCCTGAATCTGTTCTAGGGACATGCAGATGCACATAGTGTCCTGAGATCGAGGGTTTGGTGGCAAGGGCATTAGAGTGCAGGAAGGGGAGGGGCAAGAGCCAACTCCAGGTGGGGTCCCGGCGTCTCCCAGGGCTGCTGGCTTAGCTCAGTCCTCTCTCGCTTGGCATCCACAGCTGACTACCAACCTCCTCAGAACCCTAACTACTACAGTGAATTCCCCAGCTCCCCTGCCCCAGGTGAAGGCTCAGGGTCCTGGGCACAGCGTTCCTGCCCATCTAGAGACTCAGCTCAGGGAGGCCCCAGCTACAGTCTAAGGTGCCAGAAGCCAGCCCTTGGTCTGATGTGCTCCCAGTCCTCATACTTCATCATCCAAGTTCCGGAGAAAGACGATGCCCTCTGCTTCAACACTGATGAAGACTCAGGCACGGTGCTGCACCTCATTCAGGACCCAGTCACAGGTGGAGGATTCAGTCTTGGCCTGGGGCCAGGGGGCTCTTCTTGGGAAGACCTGGAGCCCCCCAGGTGGACGCATGGCCAGGTTCTCACTCTGCCCATGCATCACCTTCCCATGCAGCGCATGCTCTAGATATGGAGTGCTGCCCAGAGCCACAGGCACCCTCAATCCCAGGTGCCAGTGCTACAGAGAGATGGTTAGAATGAATAGGAAGCCTGGCCTGGAGGCAGCACCCCGCCCAAGTCTGGGGAATCATCTTTCTCTGAACAACACTCCTGGCCCAGACAAGGGACACATCCACAGTGTCTCAGCATGACCCAAACCTAGGGTTCTAAGAACAAGCAGGGCTGGGCTCTGAAGTCTGGGTCTCTCCTATGGTCCCCACTCAGCTACTCTTCAGCAGGTCTGGTTGAAGGGAAAGGTACATCCCTCAAG
>NW_007245721.1:420200-431664 GCF_000164805.1 Carlito syrichta
CCAAGACCAGAAAGACTTACTTTGGAAAACTGGGAATGCCAATGCTCAGATGGACTTGCAGATTGAGGTGACGACGGAGAAGATCACCCTGTGGAACGGGGCTGCGCAGAGCACTTTCAGATGGCTGGACACAGTCACAGTCACGCAAGATGGGTAAGTTCCTCTACAAGGTCTCCAAGGGACACTACGGCCTGAGAGACTAAGGAGGCTCTTGAAGGATTTGGACAAAACCCAGGACAGGAAGTCCATGGAGGTCACAGGAAAGACCAGTGGCCTGAACCCAGGCCCCCGCCACAGAAGAGAGTGACCATGATGGCCCCCAACCAATCCTTGGGGCCCCATCAGAGCCAGAATTGGCAACTGGACAGTTCACAGGACTGACTTTGAGGGAAGGGCTGGCTGGAGGAAAGCATTAGGTGATCACAACAATAACCCCATTTGCACCTTCTGCGGCTGAACTTGTTAGTTCTAAACTCCTCACTCTCTCCCATGGCTTCCGATGCCCCAGAGCCAGGTGGGCAGTGTAGGAGTGCTACTCCCACTGAGGCTCAGAGAAGGGGCAGATCTGCCCAATGCCGCACAGGAAGTAAGTGCTGTGCTGGGGCCAGATCCCAGACCTCTAGACTCCCAGGCCAGCCCTCTCCTGCTTACAGAAGAGTAAGATCCACTTGACGGAGGGCATAGAGAACATGCATGAGGCATCCTCTTTGCAACACTCCTGAGGTAGTTCCTGGAGTCTGCGCTTTCAGATGCTATGGACAGAGATGGCCTTGCCAAGTCATCCTTGATTCAGATGCCCATTGTCATGGCCACTGGCTTCACAGCCGCCTGCTGACCTCCTCTCCTCTTGTAGGCTATCCGTGATGATCAACAGAAAGAAGAACACGATGGTCTCCTTTGGAGATGTGGTCACCTTTGTGGTTGTCCTGCACCAGGTTTGGAAGAAACATGCCATCCACCATAACTTTCTAGCCTTCTATGTGGTGGACAGTCAGCACAGATACATGGGCTGCTGGGTATGCAAAGTTCAGACCATGGCTTATTCAGGTCAGAGAGCAGTGTGGGAAAGAGATGCACAGGGCCTTCCTAGTCATCCTGTACCTAGCTCACGACACCCCATTCAGCCTTTCCGTCAACCCTTAATGGCCATTGGTCACGTTACACATGCCAGTGGCCAGGAGCTAACAGTATGAATGTTTTCGTTCCCAGGACAATTCTTCCACCCTTTTGACTTTTAAGTGTCTGCTATCCACCCAGGCCCTGACCCCACAAAGCCAGATGCCACAATCGACTGACTGTCACCGGGTGAGGGGCCTCTTCTGACACCCTTTCCCACCCAGCAACAATTCAGGAGGAAACAACTCTCTCTTCCCAGGCTCATTTGCCTGGTGGGATACCCTTGTTTTATGTGGGGTACCCTTGTTTTCCTTTGAGGTCTTGGCCCCCTCTAAGGTCCTCCTATTCAAGGAAAGTTCAAGCTTGGTCTCCTAGAAGGTGTAATTAGGTGATCACATTCTTGACCAAAGAATTTTGGGCTCTTAGAATTGCCAGCTTCACACCCTCTTCCAATCTCAGGTCCCTGACCATGGCACCCATCATACCCACCCTGTGTATCACAGCATGTTCCTTCTTTCTCCCAGCGGCTCCTAGAGAGACTACAGAAAGGATGCCAGGGTCAGCACAAAGGTCACCTGCTGGTTTGTCCACAAAAATGGGGAAGGGCTGATTGACAGTGTCCACACCGACTACATTGTCCCCAACCTGTTATGAAGAGACACACCAGCTCCTGTCGAGATGACTGGCCCAACTTGCCTGATATCTGGAACAGGGACACAGAGCAGGACCTGTGGGAGGGGCTGGGAAAATAAAGCCCAAGGTGGAAACCAGACAGCTGCCACCCTCTACATGCCTTCATGAGCCTCTGCTCCAGGCAACAGGCAGCTGGACACACAGCAGCTCAAAGGAGGGACTGCTGGTAGGAAGACAACCTCTTAGATCTTTCAACTGACACAGCTAAGAGAGTGTTGGTTGGGGAGGCAATTTGGGGAGTCACATTGTGAAAGTCTGGGAAAGAAAAATTCTGGAGCAAAAGGGCTTTGAGAAGTCAGGAGGGGCTGAGTGCATTTCAATGTCCAGGAAGGTCATGAGAAAGGTAAGGGGCCATGACTCTGGGTCTCCTATGAATATCTTCAGAAGGAGATAATGCTTCAGGTCAGACACAGCCTACATCTAAGTGAAGATGTCATCCACCCTCCATCCAACCATCCTTCCATCCACTTATCTTACCATCCATCCATCTATCCAAGCATCCATCCAACTACCCACCCATTCACTATCCAAAGTCTACCTATACATCCATTCATCTATCTGTCCATCCCTCCACCATCCATCCAACTACTCATTCATTCATCCTTCCAGCCACCAACTCACCACTCATCCTCCCATCCATCTATCGGGTCATTATCCATCCATCCACCCATCTGTCTGTGTGTCCATGTATCCATCTGCTCATCCATCCATTCATCCATCCATCAGCAGATAAACACAATACTCTGGAACGGGATCCGGGACCACACAGTTCAGCAATCCCGTCCCATTTTCATGGGTGCCCATTTGTCTTCAGCGGGGCCAGGCATCTCTGGACTCCTCCAGCTTTTGTTTTTTTGAGTTGGAGTCTCACTCTGTCACCCAGACTGGAGTGCAGTGGCTGCTCCCAGCCACCGCAGCCTCCACCTGCTGGCCTCCGGTGATCCTTCTGCCTCAGCCTTCCAAGTAGCTGGAATTACAGGCATGCGCTACCACGCCCGGCTAATTGTTTAATTTACTGTAGAGATGAGGTCCTGCTGCCCAGGCGGGTCTCAAACCCATGGGCTCAGGCAATCCACTCACTTCAGCCTCCCAAAGGCGCAGGATTACAGGCTGAGACACCGAGCCCAGCTGACTCCTCCAGTTTTACCTCATGGTGACCACTTGTTCTACCCTCCCAACGAGTCTGGGTGGAGTATCAGGTCAGAGAAAAGTTTCTGGGGAATGAATCTGAGAGAGCTCCAGCTTAGACAACCCTCTCCCACCTGGACAACCTCAGCCACCCCTTCCTGGGTCTCCCTGACTCCATACTGTTTTCCACAGCGAGCTTTTCACAGAATAAAACTGCTTACCACTCCCTGCCTAAATCCTCACAAATGACATTTCCCATCCACTGCTCTTGGGACCAAGACAAAAGTACGACCTAATGCCTCTCCACCCTCCCCTCATACACCAGGTCCTTCCCTTGCCTTCTGGGTTTCAGACACACAGGCTGCTCCCACTTGTGCAAACATAATCCCTCCTGCCCCAGACTCTTTGCTTCTGCTCTTCCGTCTGCCTGAGGGGCTACAGACATGCTGGGCAGAGAACGTCCCACTGAAGAAAGCCGTGAGTGGTTCTGCTTGATGGCAGAGCAGGGGGCACAATCAGGCTGGAGGAGGTTAGAATCAGACTGGGGAAAACCATGGGTGTCAGGGTGGGGGAAGGTCACATTTGGGGTGGGTCACTAGGTAGTTGTCCTACTTCCCACTGCAGGGTTTCCTGCAGGGCAGGAAGGTGGTCCAGAAGGAAATGTTTATCACAGAGGAGACCCCCAGGTAGCTACTGGATGCTGCTGGCAGACTGGTGGCTGTCAGAAGACAAGGGTCCTATTCTGAAGACCTCCCCATAGCCCCAGGATGAATGAAGCCAAGGTCCTGCCTAGAATAGCTAAAAGGGCCCAGGCCTATGAAGTGACCCTAAGAGTGGGCAGGCCCTGCCATTCCATTCAGTTCTGGGTTGGCTAAGGAGACTTGTAGCTGTAAGCCAGTCATTCTGAGGTTAGTTGACACACCTGTTAAATGGGGAAGGAGATCCTACCAGATAGAGGGTGTCAAAGGGCATCCTCATTATGCTTTCTGGTCCTCCTAACATGCCTGTCTCTGCCTGGAAGGTTCAGGCATCAGCCAAGTGAGCAGGCCAGGAAGAAGGCTGGTAGAGGTCCGTCTCCTCATTCATGTAGGCAAAAACCAGGCACACTGTCCTCTCTCCAGTCCCACATCACGCCGGCTTTGCCTGTCCTTGCCAAAAGCCTGGCTTTCAGGGTAGAAGGTAGGCTCCCTGGCCAGGTGCACACAGCCCATGCTGGCCTGGCCCTCCTTTTCTCCCACCTCGTCCAGCAGTACCTTCCTTCGGCTTCCCTGGCTCAGTACATAGCATCCTGGCTCTTTGCTGAGCACATGCTGTTCCCATCACCTGGTGTCCTTGACCTTCTTTTCTACTGGTCTAACTTCTCTTTCTTCTTCAATCTCATCCCCAAAAACACTGCCTCCAGGAAGCCTTCCCTAACATCTCCATATCTCCCTCTGGGCTCCTGCAGGACCTGGTCATTTTCTGGGTGGCAACTGTAACAGCAAGCACTGTACGTGTTATGGGACCCAATGTACCCTTGGCACCCCGCTCAGGGCCTAGCTCAAGTAGGTGCTATGAAAGAGTGAAAAGAACATGGACTTAACTTCCAACTATTCACAGAGAACACCTGCCTCTGCATGGCAGACAGTCAGTCGTGACCCCTATGCTACTGCACAACTTCTGCAGCCCAACCCAAGTGGTCATGTTCCAGAGGGGTGAGCTTGCAGTGGGCACTTCTCTCTCCTCCCTGTATGACAGGGCTAGCCCCATCGCAAGCCACTCTGAGGCTGCTCTCTTGTCTCACAGAGCTCTGGCCTGAACCCTTCTGAACAACCTTCACAGGTGACTCAGCCTGAGCCCCCTACCCGCCAAAGAGGCTCAATGGGGATGCAGCAGCACAGGAGGAAGTGTTTCTGTGTGTTGGACAAGACTGTTGCTGGAGACCCCTTCCACCAGCCTGTCCTCTGAACTTCTAGAAAGACCCACTCAGCTAATATGCTCTATAACTCAATAGCTGGGAAAGAATGTTTCCCCAGTGAGCTGGTCTGTTTCCTCTTAGCAAGCAAATGAGCTCATTTTCTACTTTACTTGGTTTGCCAGGAAACTCATAGCAAAGCTTCCTGCTCAATCTGCTGCAGCTTCTCCTATCCTGGTGCCTCTGGTTTAACTGTCCTGCTTGACTCTTTCCTTTTATTCTCATACTCATGGATTTTGGTTTTATTCTCTTTATGCTTTTTTATTAGTAAGCCATCGACTCCTGTCCCTTTTTTAGAAGTAGGTGGAGTAATCATACACTTTTAAATTATGCTTTGCTTATGCAGGAATTAGTTGGAGTGCCTAACCTGGAACAAGGAGAGGAGACCCTCAGCAGCACAGGGTGTAGAGTTGAGACCCAGATCACCTTCCTCAGACTAGAGGTTCCTGGGAACAGGCCCTGTTTTCCTGCTGGAAATGGGACCTCATTTCTGTGTCTCCTTTGTCTTCTAGTGCCATCTTCTTTACAAGGCAGTGAGCAGATAGGTCTGTTCATGAGCACAGGTGTGGAAACCAAATTATGTAAGGCCAGTCCCATTGCAAAAGCGCCAAAGACTCACTGAGAAAGTCTGGGAGTTGGAATATAGAGAATTCCAACTCAGCCTACCTGCAATCCCAGTACTTTGGGAGGTTGAGGTGGGAGGGTTACTTGAGCCCAGGAGTTTGAGACCAACCTGGGCTACAAAGTAAAATTCTATCTCTCCAAAAAATAAAAAAAAATTGGCCACACGTGATGGCACATGCCTACAGTTCCAGTTACTCGGGACGCTAAGGTGGAAGGATGGCTCTTGAGTCCAGAAGGTTGAAGCTGTACTGAGCTGTGATCATGCCATTGCATTCCAGCTTAACTGAGTGAGACCCGAATTCAAACAAGCAAACAAACACACAAAAAGAAAATACATTTGTTTTACATTTCCACCCACTCTGCCACACCAGGGTGAAAGTTGAAATTCCCCTAGTTTGGCAAATGAATTAGCCCAGCCACCTTTTAAGACGACACAGTTGACCAGCAAATAACAGTCATTCTTTACTCCTGTTTGACTCAGTGCCCTTAAAATTGACTTTGCTATAAATACTAAACAAAGAACTAGGTTCCCTTGCATTTGAACATGAAAACCATGTCCACTTTGATATAGATATAACTCACTCAGAAATAGTTAAATAGTATAGCAAAAGGGTTTGGGTCTACTTCATAAATTAATTTTTTTTCCTTCTTTTTAGAGACAGAGTCTCGCTCTGTTCCCCAGGCTGGAGGAATCTTGGCTCACTGCAGCTTTGACCTTCTGGGCCTCCCGTGGTCCACCTCAGCCTCTTGAATAGCTGGGAATACAGGCGCACACCACTGTACTGGCAAATTTTTTAAAAAGTTTTTGTAGAGATAGTTGTCTCACCTCATTGACCTGGCTGGTCTTAAATGCCTAGCATCAAATGACCCTGCTGCCTTGGCCTCCCAAAGTGTTAGGAGTACAGGCATGAGCCACCGTTCCCAGTGATGAATTTTCCAAAAAACATACTTTTTTTTTTTTTTTTTTTTTTTTTTTGAGTTGGAGTCTCACTCTGTCGCCCAGACTGGAGTGCAGTGGCCGCTCCCGGCCACCACAGCCTCGACCTGCTGGGCTCTGGCGATCCTTCCGCCTCAGCCTTCCAAGTAGCTGGAACTACAGGCACATACTACCACGCCCGGCTCATTTTTGATTTATTGTAGAGATGAGGTCTCGCCAAGTTGCCCAGGTGGGTCTTGAACCCGCGGGCTCAGGCAATCCACTCACCTCAGCCTCCCAAAGGTGTGGGATTACAGGTTGAGCCACCGAGCCCGGCACATATACTTTTTAATGTAAGTATTTTAGAAAAAGTATGTTAGGAAAAGTTTTTCTAAAATGCACCTACCATCCTCCTGCTACCCTGGAGCAAGTGGGAAGCCATGAGTCTACATAGTACCTGCAAAGCCATGGAGATCTGTACAAACCACTCTACCACCTGACTTTCAGGCAAAAGCTGTCCTTTCTGCTCCTTGAGTTTTTGGTACAGATCACCTCCTTTGCAGAAGCCCATGCCAAATGTAGAGCAGAGCATCTCTGCCCTCCCATGACTCCTTGTAGGTGACAATGTTGGGATGCTTCAGCTGAGATAAGAGTTGGGCTTCCTGTTAAGCAGCTAGCCATTCTCGGCTGGAGGAATTTTGGAGATTCAGTTTTTTGATGACATGCTACAAAGAAAATACGTATTTTAACAATGTGAAAATAAACACACAGTTTGTAGTTTCAGAGTTATCCAATGGCTCTCAAGAGTATCCTCAAAACCAATCTGCTGGAGTCTGTCAGATAACCTATTCATTATGTTTTTCATGAACACAAAATTGGGAAAAATATTTACTATTACTAATGATAATTTTTACAACTTAGATTTACAGCAGTGGGGCGGTAACAAAACATTATCCTTTCCATATGTACTTGACATTTTCTTCCTTCCTTCTTTCTTTCTTTCTGTCTCACTCTCTCTTTCTTTCTTTCTTTTTGAGTTGGAGTCTCACTTCATTGCCCAGGCTGGAGGGCAGTGGCACACTCAGTCACCTTGGCGTCATATGTTCAGCTCCTCTGCACTGGAGAGAATATTGATGGCCCACTTATGATCCTTGTTTCTTCTGCAATTGGAGGACCAAAAATTTGTAATTTATAGAAGTCTCTATTGTGTAAAAGTGACAGTGAATTAGGCCCTTTGTTCAAAATAGAGGAGGCAGTTCTGACTCAGTTTCTTCTAAAGGACACTTGAAATCAATATGGACAGTGAGGGAATGGGAACTGCTCTTGCATGTGGATCTTTTTTTATTTTTTGAGTTGGAGTCTCACTCTGTTGCCCAGGCTGGAGTGAAGTGGCACACTCATGGTCACCCCAGCATCGACCTGCTGGGCTCTGGCGATCCTTCTGCCTCAGCCAGAACTGTGCATGCTACCACGACCGGTTAATTTTTGATATTTTTGTAGAGACAAGGTCTTGCCAAGTTGTCTGAGCTAGTCTCAAACCTGCGGGCTCAGGCAATTCACTCACCTAGGCCTCCCAAAGTGCTGGGATCACAGGCTGAGTCACTGAGCCCGGCCCACATTTTCATTCATGGCTAGAAAAGTGAGTGCAAGATAACATACCATTGGATCAAACATAAAATCTGTTAGGCATTTCTTAACATCTGAGTTACTACATAAAGTTGCATAAAACATAACTCAAACACATTTTGAGATAGAATGATACCGCCCCACTGTTGTAATCACTGATCCTCAACATACAAAATTATTCCCACTTTAAAAAAATGAATGTCCTCTAACACCTAATATATTTCCCTCAATCAATTCAAAGACCATACAATTCATTTCAGCACACACATATATAAATGTACTTTGTACAATATAAACTGCTGATCAAACGTGAGAAGCTATTATTGTAGCTAGTTCCTTATCCTCAGCTAAAAAATCCCACGATACCCCAAAGCCTACTGAAGAAATCTCTTACGCCTGAGCTTGTGCTCCACGCAGAGCAACCAGCACTGCAGACGAGGAAGAATAGGCAAGAGGGCCCTATATTTGGGGATATCACCTCTCTGCTTGCCTGGAACAGTCAGGTTGTCCTGGTGTAACTATTAATAGCACCTCCTTTAGTTTCAGAATTGTCCCAGTTTGTACAATACATTATGTGATCACCCTATTAATAAACCACATTGAGAAACAAATGGCTCATTATCCTGAGAGTGATGGGATAAAGGACTTTAAGCAAAGGAGTGACATGAGTCAACTTTTATAAAGATCACCAAGGATGCAACTGTTAGGGTTCAGATAGGATGAGGGTGGATGGATGGAGAGGGAGAGGCAGCACGGCCAGAGCTGGCAAGCCGGAGGTGCGCGCTGGGAACCCAGGGATCCGAGTAAATGCAAAGAACTGCGACACACAAAAAGGTTAAGGAAGAAAAGTTTATTTAAAAGTAAATTAGAGAGAGAAAGAGAAGGAAGAAAGAAGATTCACCTCTCCAAGGTGGGGGAGGGGGACCAAAGCCAGGAAGCATGGCGATAGCCATGGCTCAAAGATCACATGGCCACAACCAGACTCTAGCAAGGCAATGGCCACTGGTTGCTTGTGGTTGAGTCCTTTTAACCATTCCCCTTGATGGGGGAAGATCATTAGGTTATTGGGCGGTGGTCTGCTTCCACATCATCGCAAAGGGGCAGACAAACGCAGGTATTGACGTCAGGTGATGGACAGCAGGCAGATGGGTGGGTTAGTCACATGATTGCTGCCAAGGTGGGTCGCAAAGGGCTGATTAGGTTAACCCTCTGGGGGTCGGGAGGTTTCCTGCAAGAGACTTGTTAGACATTTGCAATTCACAAACTCAGACATTTGCAACTCACAAATTCCTTGACCAAAGGTGGAGTGGCCAGTACTATTACTTTTAAGACTTTGGCCTTGACAAGGAATCAAAAGTTTACTAGAGGCTATTATGCTAAGCCATGAATGGTTGGGCTGTCCTGGTCTTGCATCTGAAGGAGACTTGCGTAGGGGGGATGGGATAGGCTGTTTGTTCTGCAGTAGAATATCTGAGCACTTTCTAATGGTTATGCTGAGGCAAAAAGACTAAAGAATAAGCTGTTTCTTCTAGGTTTCTATAGGTACCTTTCAGCAACAAAAGTGATAGATTGGAGAAGAGCAAGTCAGGTGGTGGGGACCAGCTGGGAAATCATGGCCACATCTTAGCTAGAGATAATGGTGTCCTGGATTGGGTGCTACCAGCAGAGATGAAGAGTAAACTGTTGGCTTAGTGACAGATTAATATAATCAGTGTCGGGGTGTAGGCTTAAAAATGACGTGAAAGAAGGTTTGGCGGGAAGATAAGGAGCTTTTTTTTTTTTGAGTCAGTCTCATTCTGTAGCCTAGGCTGGAGTGCAGTGGCACGCCCATGGCCACTGCAGCCTCGACCTGCTGGGTTCAGACGATCCTTCCGCCTCAGTTTTCCAAGTAGCCGGAACTACAAGACAAGAGCCACCATGCCCGGCTAATTTTTTGATTTATTGTAGAGATGTGGTCTCGCCAAGTCGCCTGGGTTGGTCTCGAACCCGTGAGCTCAGGCAATCCTCTCATCTCAGGCAATTCTCTCATCTCAGCCTCCCAAAGTGCTGAGATTATAGGTGTGAGCCACCGCACCCGGCAGGAGCTGAGTTTTAAGTGAGTCCGGCAGTCTACAGCAAAGATGTTTGGGGTCCTTCATTATTCAAGGATTAATGCTTGCTAGGCGCTGGGTTAGGTCCCGGGAATGCATGATTTCTGCAATCATGGAATTGTCGGGGGTAGGAGAGGCGTGTAGAGCACGCGCGCCAATTAATACAAAAAATAAGTAAAGGAAGTTTGGGGCGCATATGACCGGGGGCCTGGCCTAGTCTTGGTGGTCTAGGACGACTTTGAGAAGTGCCGTCCGAGATGAGCCTCCTCGGACCACCCTGGGCCTAGTCCATGGTGCCCCCGGCGCACCTCAGCCCGTCCCCCACCCACGGCCGGGCCCCAACCCATCCCACCTGCCGGTGGACCCGCCGGTGCTTCACGAGCGTCACCTCCCCGTAGCTGCCTTTGCCCCTGGCTGGCAGATGGCAGTAGGAGGCCAGGGCCATGTTCCCAGCTTGGCCCAGAGTCGGGATGCGGCAGCAGCGACCGGTAGGGCAGCAGCCAGCAGCAGAAAGTTCCGCTCATGCCCTAGAGGCTGCGGAGCCGGTGGCTGTTGAGGCAGCCAGACTGGCGCGGGAGCTCGGGGACCCCGCCCACCGCGACGCCGCTGCCATAGCGATCCGGGCCGGGATAGTCGCGCGCATGCGCTGGCGTTCCCGGAGGACCCGCCATAGAGCCGACTCCGAGAGCGGCCAGAGCGGACTCCGAGAGCGGCCGCGGTTCCCCGACGCCGGGAGAATCTGCCATAGAGCCGAAGCTCGGCGGTCAGAACGGCTCTCTCGGTTCGCGCGCGACCTCTGCGTCAGTTCCATCGCCCGGGCGCCGGCGACGGTAAAGTCGGGGCGGATTTCACTTATTGTGCGCTCACTTGTTCTAAGCCCGACACAAGAATCGTTCGTTCATTCCGCAAATATGTATTGACCCCCCTGTGTGCTAGGCAGACAAAGTCCTTGCCCTTCTGGCGCTCACGTTCTAATGAGAAGGTGACAGACTCTACCGGTAACATTTGCTGTATTTGCTTTATCACATGCCTGTCTGTGTACCCAGCAATTCAGCTTAGTTTTTAAATGCATTTCAGAGCAGATCTTGAAGATCTTTGGTACACTTAATTTCTTAGAAACTTTAGCCTGTCTATGAAGAACTGCAGAGAACTCTCAGCATATAATGACTGCCCAAACTGAGGCCGGGCAGGGCAGTCATGATAGGTTAGTTAGAGACAAAATTTTTATAATCAGTTTTTAGGTTTGTTTTTTTTTTTAGTTGGAGTCTCACTCTGTTGCCCAGACTGGAGTGCAGTGGCCGCTCCCGCCCACCGCAG
>NW_007245721.1:432417-433806 GCF_000164805.1 Carlito syrichta
CGGGAGTGGCCACTGCACTCCAGTCTGGGCGACAGAGTGAGACTCCAACTCAAAAAAAAAGAAATGTTAAGCAGACCACCTTTTAGCACATAGTCACCAAGTCTGACAAATCAGCCTGCCAAGACCAGATGTGTGTTCTGGGAAAAGGACACTCCCTCACCCATCAGAGGCAGAGAGATGGTGATCTCTCCAGAACAGTGGATACCTGTAGTCTACTCATTAACATAGCAAACACTAAATTGCCATATCAACCTTTTTGTAAAACCAAAAGCATGGTTTATCTCTTGCTCACGCCACCTGGCATGTCTCTGTTTTTCTCTCTCCCTGTCCCCCTCTTTTTCTATTGAATTATGTTTTAAGCTTTGGTGGGCACTCTGAAATTCCTTTCAGTACTTAGTCAAGAGCCCACAAGTTTTGTGCTGCACCCCACTCGGCAACATCTTTAGCACCCAACATGGGGCTTGTAAAACTCAGCAATCACTGGTACCCTGTGTTATGAACATGGCGGTCAAAGCCACTTTCTGTCTCTCTCTCCTCTCTGCCTCTGCAGCTTTCACTTTCGCTCCTCTTCCTTCTTTGAGTCACCTACAAAATCTCTTCCCTGAGAGAAGCCCAGGAGGCTTCATTTTGAGTAACTACTGGATGATCTCACTTTTCTTTCTCTCATCCTTTGCTTTTGCTGTTCTAGGAGGAGGGAGGAAAGGATTTCTACTTGGAATAGGGAAGAAAGGTTTTTTTTCTCCTTTCTGGTATTTAAGGAGTCAAATTGTTCTTATTTTTAAATCTTACAGTCTGGTTATTTATTTATTATATTCTTCTCTCTTTTTATTTATTATTTATTTATGATATTCTTCTCTCTCTCTCTTTTTTTTTTTTGAGTTTGAGTCTCACTCTGTCTCCCAGGCTGGAGTGCAGGGCACACTCATGGCCACCACAGCCTCAACCTGCTGGGCTTACCTCAGCCTTCCATGTAGCTGAAACTACAGGTACAAGTCACCACACCCGGCTAATTTTTTGATTTATTGTAGAGATGAGGTCTTGCTAAGTGGCCCAGGCTGGTCTCAAACCCATAGACTCAAGCAATTCTCTCACCTCTGCCTCCCAAAGTGCTGGGATTATAGGTGTGAGCCATCACACGTGGCCCCAGCCAGATTATTTAAAAGTGAGTCTGTTTCTGAATGTTTGAGCCTCGTCCAAGATAGATTACAATAACGTATTTGTCCTTGTTTTAACTGTTAAAAAGTCTCTTAGAAGTGTATAGTAAGCCTGTAATCCCACGCCTTTGGGAGGCTGAGGTGAGTGGATTGCCTGAGTCCGCGGGTTCGAGACCCGCCTGGGCAGCGAGACCTCATCTCTGCAATAAATCAAAAAATCAGCCGGGCGTGGTAG
>NW_007245721.1:433888-462299 GCF_000164805.1 Carlito syrichta
GGTGGGTCTCGAACCCGCAGTCTCAGGCAATCCACTCACCTCAGCCTCCCAAAGGTGCGGATTACAGGCTGAGCCACCGAGCCCGGCTATTCTAATTTGCCTTTCCAGTCAGACATCAGACCTCCAAATACTCTAGAAACTAGACAGTGCAGAAAACTAGAAAACTAGCGTGCACTCTGTCGTTCAGGCTAGAGTGCAGTGGCACACTCATGGCTACCACAGCCTCAACCTGCTGGTCTCAGGCAATCCTTCCACCTCTGCCTTCCAAGTAGTTGGAAGTACAGGCGTGCACCACCATGCCCAGCTAATTTTTTGATTTATTGTAGAGGTGAGGTCTCGCCAAGTTGCCCAGGATGGTCTCAAAATGGATCTCAAATCTCTAAATTATCATTTTGGCTAATGAATGTCTATTTTGTAATAAGCTGTAATCCTGTGTTATGATATCATGCTTTAAAAATCTCTAATATGCCAGTCATGGTGGTTCATGACAATAATCCCAGCACTTTGGGAGGCTGAGGCGAGAGTATTGCCTGAGTCCATGGGTTCAAGATAGGCCTGGGCAACTTGTTAAGACCTCATCTCCACAATAAATCAAAAATTAGTCGAGCACGGTGGCGCATGCCTATAGTTCTGGCTACTTGGAAGGCTGAAGTGGAAGGATTACCTAAGCCCAGCAGGTAGAGGTTGTGGTGGCTGTGAGCGTGCCACTGCACTCCAGCCTGGGCAACAGAGTGAGACTCCAACTCAAAAAAATCCCCCCAATAAACCTTTTAATATTCAACAAACTTTTCAACATTAAAATTTCAGCTTCTCGCTGGGCTCGGTGGCTCAGCCTATAATCCCAGCACTTTGGGAGGCCAACGTGAGTGGATTGCCTGAGTCTGTGGGTTCGAGACCCTCCTGGGCAACTTGGTGAGACCTCATCTCTACGATAAATCAAAAAATTAGCCGGGTGTGGTAGCACTCGCCTGTAGTTCCAGCTACTTGGAAGGCTGAGGCGGAAGGATCGCCAGAGCCCAGCAGGTCGAGGCTGCGGTGGCCAGGAGCGGCCATTGCACTCCAGTCTGGGCGACAGAGTGAGACTCCAACTCAGAAATAAAATAAAATAAAATAAAATTTCAGCTTCTCAATTCAGCCTTTCTGACCTTTTCAAATTTTTTTAGTTTTCGGTTTTACTGAAATCCGAGAAGACTTTTTTTTTTTTTTTAATAAAAAAGATCTGTTTATGTTACCCATAAAAAATCAGTCCTCCCACCTACAAGACCACCTTTAAAAATGAGACACAGCCAGGCAAAGTGAGGTCCAATGGGAGGCCCCAAATTTCACCTCTACATAAACTACATATGTACCCAATCCTGACTTGTACCTCACAATTTCAAAAATTACAAAAAAAAAAGAGACATAGCTGTCTTATAAAATTGGTACAGGTGACATACTTTTCTCTAAGGTTTCTTTACTCACTTATCCTTTCCCTAGTTATAATCTCACTACTACAATCATAAAGCCACAAAAATTGGAGTTTGTTATTTAAATTATGATAGTAACCACAGGTCTTATAACCTTTGTACAAAAGGTAATCAGTTACCACCTAAACTGTCAATATGTATACCCAGCTTCATTTAATTTCTCTACTTGTTGCATAAGGAGGAGTTTGCTTAAGTTATTCCTTTTATTAGGTCCATTGTAATAGTGCTAATTTTTGGTCATGTCTCTTTAACTCCCTAGTTAAATTTGTTTCTTACAGAATCAAACAATTCCATGCCCACACAATGGTCATACAAGGATTCCAACCAGTTCCTGCAATCTATGCCACCAATAAAACCAACTTAGACATAGTTAGGGCTGAATTTTTAATCCCTGGTTAGGTAGGCCTATACCCCTTGTCAGCATTAAAGAAATTACAAAAGACAGACCTTCCTCCCTCCATATCCTATATGATTATGGGATCAAACATCTCTAGGAGGGGAGATGAGAGGCAGTATAGTCAGGTGGGTTAGGCATAGATAGATACATTTCTATAGGCAGTTCTTAGTTTAAACTAGGAAAATGTCAAGACATCTTGTGCCCAGGCTGAACTGCTCTGTGGTCTGGAATGTAGATTCAATGTGGACTCCCAGGCCACCCTACTCCCTCAGCTCTTTAGAGGTGATTCCTGATCCAGAAATTGAAAGCTATAGAAATGTTAAGCAGGCCACCTTTTTAGTTCATGGTCACCAAGTCTGACAAATCAGCCTGCTAAGACAAAATATGCATCCTGGGAAAAGACCACCCTCACTCATCAGAGGTAGAGAGATTATCATCTCTCCAGAACCATGGTAATCTCACCAGAACAGTGAATACCTGTAACCTACTCATTAATATATCAATCATTAAACAGTCATATCAACCTTTTTGTAAAAAGCAAAAGTGTAGTTTTTCTTATCCATGTTATACATCCATGTTCACGCATGTTTCCTGGCATGTCTCTCTCTCTCTCTCTCTCTCTCTCTCTCTCTCTGTCTCTCTCTCTCTGTCTCCCCCTCTCTTTTTCTAATGAATTCTGTTTTAAAACTTTGCAGCCACTCTGAAATTCCTTTCAGTAGTGAGTCAAGAGCCCACAAGTTTTGTACCACGCCCCACCCAGCAACTAAGAGACTTGACTAGCATGGCTTCTAACAGCTTGAAGGGCCCTCCCTAGGGGGACCCATGACCCCTTTAAAATGCTTGATTGTGAAAGCTCAGATCTGTCAAAAGGATTCACCATTTGTTTAATTTTTTTCTTTCCTAGATCATTTACTTAATAAAGCTTGCAATTATAAATGCTTCCTCTGTCCGTTTGATATATAGATACAGATACAGATATAGTTATAGATATAGATACAGAAATAGATATAGATATCTGCTTTTGAATGTCTTTTTCTTTTTTTGTTGTTTTGTTTTCTTTTGGTTTTTTTTTGAGTTGGAGTCTCACTCTGTCACCCAGACTGGAGTGCAGTGGCCCCTTCCGGCCTGCTGGACTCTGGCGATCCTTCCACCTCAGCCTTCCAAGTAGCCGGAATTACAGGCGCGCACTACCCCGCCCGGCTAATTTTTTGATTTACTGTAGAGATGAGGTCTCACCAAGTTGCCCAGGTGGGTCTTGAACCCGTGGGCTCAGGCAATCCACTCACCGCAGCCTCCCAAAGCGCGGGATTACAGGCTGAGCCACCAAACCAGGTTTGGGAATGTCTTTTTCAAGGACCTAAAATCTACTCCCTTTGAAATGTAATAATCAGAAAGGGTAGGGCCTCTGTCTCCCAGTCTCTGTGGGAGAAAAGAATCCTAACTTCAAAGCTAGCTAACACAGTTGGCCCAATTAATTTACACTGACAAACTCTTTTAAATTTTTCCCATCTCTAAGTAAGCCCTCTGCTCACTCCCCCACCTATTCCCTCATTTTCCCTTTGAAATGCCTAGTCACCTGTGCACAAATCAGAATGGAGTTCAGTTTTTTTCCCTACTACCAGTAGTTATGGAATAAAATCTGTTTTCACTGCTTTAACTAATGCCTGACTTTGTTTATCCTTGATATCATGAACTAGAGTTCAATACCTATTTATTTATTTTTGAGTTGGAATCTCACTCTGTTGCCCAGACTGGAGTGCAGTGGCCACTCCCAGCCACCGCAGCCTCGACCTGCTGGGCTCTGGCAATCCTTCCGCCTCAGCCTTTCAAGTAGCTGGAACTACAGGCGTGCGCTACCACGCCCGGCTGATTTTTGATTTATTGTAGAGATGAGGTCTCAGCCAAGTTGCCTAGGCGGGTCTCAAACCCGCGGGCTCAGGCAATCCACTCACCTCAGCCTCCCAAAGGCGCGGGATTACAGGCTGAGCCACTGAGCCGGGCTTGGAATTCAATATTTATCTATAGTTCTTTTTGTTTAGTTTTCCAGTGAAGATGAGATTTGTATTGAGTGAAGTATGCAAATCTTAAATGTACCATTAGATAATTTTAACAAATTTGTTTGTTTGTTTTTTTTTGAGAGAAGAAAAGATTTATTTAAGAAGAGTTCACCCTCCACAGACAGGGAGTGGGCCTACACTCTAGGTGAGTGTGGCCATTTTAACCGGGCTCGGTGGCTCAGCCTGTAATCCCGCGCTTTGGGAGGCCGAGGTGAGTGGATTGCCTGAGCCCACGGGTTCGACACCTGCCTGGGCCACTTGGCTGAGACCTCATCTCTACAATAAATTAAAAAATCAGCCGGGCGTGGTAGCTCATGCCTATAATTCCGATTACTTGGAAGGTTGAGCCAGAAGGATTGCCAGAGCCCAGCAGGTCGAGGCTGCGGTGGCCAGGAGTGTCCATTGCACTCCAGTCTGGGTGACAGTGAGACTCCAACTAAAAAAAAAAAAAAATAATAATAATAAAATAAAATAAAGAAAAAAGTCAGCCGGGCATGATAGCGCACACCTGTAGTTCCAGCTACTTGCAAGGCTGAGGCGGAAGGATCGTTGGGTGACAGAGTGAGACTCCAACTCAAAAAAAAAAAAAAAAAAAAGCTATAAACCAAGCAACCCCCCTCAGGTCCCCTCTCACTCTGGGAACTTTTCTGTCTTCTCAATAAATCCTGCTTCCCAACCCCCCAAAAAGATATAGACCAAGGATGTGGAGAAATAGAACACTTGTGCATTGCTAATGGGAATGTAAAACAGTTTAGTTTGCTATAAAAAAATGGTATGATGGTTCCTCAAAAAATTAAATTCAAATTACCATATGACCCAGCGATTTCACTTCTGGATATATATCCAAAAGAACTGAAAGAAAGTAGAGTCTCAAACATATTTATATGCCCATGTTCATGGCAGTATTATTCATAATAGCCAAAAGGTAAAAGCAACCCAAGTGTCCATTGTTGGATAATTGAATAAACAAATTGTGGGTGTGTGTGTGTGTGTGTGTGTGTGTGTGTGTGTGTGTGTGTGTGTAATGGAATATTCTCCAATCTTAAAAAGGAAGGATATTCTAATATGCTACAACATGGATGACCCTTGAGAACATTATGCTAAGCAAAATAAGGCAGTCACAAAAAGACAAATGCATGATTTCACTTATATGTGGTACCTAGAGTAGGCAAATTTATAGAGACAGAAAGTAGAATGGTGGTTGCCAGTGGCTGGGGAAAGGAGGGACTTGGAAGTTAGTGTTAAATGGATACAGAGTGTCAGTTGGGGAAAATTAAAGAGTTCTAGAGATGGATGGTGGTGATGGTTGTGCAACAACGTGAATGTACTTATCCCACTGAACTGTATGCTTTAGAAATGGTTAAATAGCTGGGCTCGGTGGCTCAGCCTGTAATCCCAGCACTTTGGGAGGCTGAGGTGAGTGGATTGCCTGAGCCTGCAAGACCTGCCTGGGCAACTTGGTGAGACCTCATCTCTACTATAAAATCAAAAATTATCTGGGTGTGTTAGCGTGCGCCTGTAGTTCCAGCTACTTGGAAGGTGGAGGCGGAAGGATCGCCGGAGCCCAGCAGGTCGAGGCTGCGGTGGCCGGGAGCGGCCACTGCGCTCCAGTCTGGGCGACAGAGTGAGACTCCAACTCAGAAAAAAAGAAAAAAAAAGAAATAGTTAAATGATAAATTTTATGTTTTGCATATTTTACCATAATTAAAATAGTTTAAAAATGTTTAAGTAAAAAAAAAAATATGGCCAGGCAAGATGGCTTATGCCTATGATCCCAGTGCTTTTGGAGGCTGAGAAGTGGGGATCACTTGAGGCCAAGAGTTTGAGACTGCAGTGAGCGATGATTGCACCACCGTTCTCCAGCAAGGCCCTGTCTCTAAAAAAAAGGAAATAAAAGATATATATATATATATATATATATATATATATATATATAAAGAGAGAGAGAGAGAAATATTTTCAACCTTTTTTCATTATTCACCCTCACCACCAAGAGACTTTTAGACAGTTTTTTCCTAATCACTCTCTTCCCATGAGATTTTAATACTACAGATAAACTGTGTGTCTGTTTATGTACTGTGGCCCTTTGGAGGACCACAAATCATTGTAATATCTAAGATTTTTTTTTTGTCCCCTTCCAGGCACCAATTTCTGATCCATTGGAGACAACATCGCAAATTCATAATATGGATTCTTATTATTTTTGTGTGTGTGTGTGTGAGTTGGAATCTCACTCTGTCGCCCAGACTGGAGTGCAGTGGCCGTTCCAGGCCTCCGCAGCCTCGACCTGCTGGGCTCCGGCGATCCTTCCACCTCAGCCTTCCAAGTAGCTGGAACTACAGGCGCGCGCTACCACACCTGGCTAATTTTTGATTTATTGTAGAGATGAGGTCTCGCCAAGTTACCCAGGCGGGTCTCGAACCCACGGGCTCAGGCAATCCACTCACCTCAGCCTCCCAAGGCGCGAGATTACAGGGTGAGCCACCGAGCCCGGCTCATATTATGGATTATTACTGCCACCCCAGAACATTCATTTATTCCCCTTCCCAGTTAACCCCAGTGCCCTCCCAGAGACAACCACTTGTTCTGATTTTTTTTGCTATAGATTAGTTTTGCCTAGTGACAAAATGGAATGATACGTTGTGTACTCTTTTTGCATCTGGTTCTTTCACTCAGCATGATGTCTGAAATTCATCTTGTTGTCGCATATTCAGTAATTTGTTTCTTTTTATTGCTGAGTAGTATTTTAATTGCATCAGTATACCGCAATTTGTTTATCCATTCATCTGTTGATGGACATTTGTATTTTTCCATTTTGAGCTATTATGAATGAATTATGTCTTTATTGGACTTATGCATTCACTTTCTGGGTAAATATGTAGGAATGGAATTGCTGAGTCATAGGGTAGGTATAGGTTTAGTTTTATAAGGGGGGGTTGAATTTAAAATGAAGTGCGTTAGCTCATTTTTTATTTTTGCTGTTGTTGAGATGGGGTCACTATGTTGTCCAGGCTGATCTTGAACTCCTGGGCCCAAGGGAGTCTCCCACCTCAGCTTCCACAGTAGACAGGACCACAGGCATGCCACAGTACATAGCTGCCTTAGCTCATTTAATCCTTACATCAACAGTGTGAGACTGGTACTATTATTATCCTCATTTATAGTTGAAGAAACTGAGTCCCTGGGGAGTTAAGAAACTCAATGTTCTAGAAGGCTTAGGACTTGTTCACTCCCAACCCCCATTCCCTGCAATTGCCTGGCCCTTTCTGCCCTCAAGTAAGCTTCCTAGAACATAACTGAGATTCTTTAGAGGTTTTTATTAGCCTTCATCTGTCCTTCCTCTCAGCAGCCCTTGACTCTCTGGGCAATCTTCTCTTTTCTTAGTTTCTAGAACTTTCCTAGTTCTCCTGCCTCTGCTGTTTACTCTTGTTTCCCTTTTGACTTCTCATGTTCTCCTCAGGTCTGATATTTCCCAAGGTTCTGTGCTCTTTAAAATGATGGCTCTGGGCCAGGTGTAGTGGCTCACACCTATAATCCCAGCACTTTGGGAGGCCGAGGTGAGAGGATTGCCTGAGCTCATGGATTCGAGACCAGCCTGGACAACTTGGTGAGATCTCATCTCTACAATAAATAAAAAAATTAGCCAGGTATGGTGGCAAGTGCCTGTAGTTCCAACGACTTGGAAGGCTGAGGTTGAAGGATCACCTGAGCCCAGCAGGTTGAGGCTGCAGTGGCCATAAGTATGCCATTGCACTCCAACCTGGACAACAGGGTGAGACCCCCAACTCAAAAAAATAAAAATAAAATAAAATGATGGCTCTGGCTGTTGCTGGGAATGGGAACTGAAGGAACAGATGGAAGTAGGGGATCTGCCATCCAGGAAAGAGATGGGGGCGGCCTGAGCTAGATGGCAACTGAGGATTGGGAAAGAAATGAATAGATGAGAAAGCTATATCCCAGATGCCACCCAGCCTTCTGGCTTGGATGGCCAGCTAGATGGTGGTGGCCTTCAGTAAACTGGACAACAGCAAGAAGAAGACTAAACTTGGTAGTGGGGTATGAGACCTTAGTTGGCAAGGACATATTGTTAGTAGCTTCATTGATTACCAGCCATCTTCTCTTTTGACTATAAGCCCCACGAGAGCAGGAACTGGTCTGTATTATTCACTGTTGTGCTCCCAGGGCCAGACCTGGCACCACACAGACCCTTGCTAAGTGTCTATAGAATGAATGACAGATCTGAAGATGAGCAAGTTGAGGAGGCAAAGTGGACAACAACAAAAGGAAGACCAAACTTGGTAGTGGGGTATAGGGAGGGGGAGCAAAGTTTGGGACTTCCATCTGGACAACCGACTTGAGGAGTTCTGGGCAAGTCAAGCAGGCCGTTGGCTGTGTGGGTGGAGCTCATAGCAGGACTGGCCGATGTGCTGGCTTACTGGCACCAGTAGCATCCCTATCCTCCCAGGTTCCCAAGCTCAATCCTCAGCAGCCACAACTGCTTTCTGTCCATCCCTCACCCAACCTCCTAAATCCACTGGGTGGGTCCTCTTCATCTGTACCACAGGGACAATAATAGTATCTACCTCTTATTGGCAGTTGTGAGCAGTAAATGAATTAGAACACAAAAGATGCCAAGAAACAGCCGGGTGTGTTATCCTGGCACTTGGGAGACTGAGGCAGAAGGATCATCTGAAGCCAGGATTATCAGACCAGTCTAGGCAACAAACAAGATCTCATCTCTTAAAAAAAAAAAAAAGCATAAATTACCCAAGCACGGTGGCTTATGTCTGTAGTCCCAGCTACTCAGCAGACTGAAGTGGGAGGATCACTTGAGCCCCGGAGTTCAAGGCTGCAATGAGCGCTATGATCATATCAATGTACTCAGCCTTGGAGACAGAGTAAGACCTTGTTTCAAAAAAAAAAAAAAAAAAAGATGATGAGAGGCATGCTAGGCACGTTTGCTCTCACCATCTCCTCTCTCCCTCTCCTCCATACAAAGATATTTCTAGCACAGTCCATGGGTCAGGCTTGGTGCTAGCCATCTCTCAACAACTCAGTCTGGAAGTCCTCCCACTGTTGCTCAAAATACCTTCACCATGTTTTGTTTTGTAGAGGTGAGGTCTATCTATGTTGCCTAGGCTGGTCTTGAACTCCTGGGCTCAAGCAATCCTCCCACTCAGCCTCACAAAGTGCTGTGATTATAGGTGTGAGCCGTTATGCCCAGCCCATTCTAAATTCTGCAGGAAGACTCTGGTTCCCCCCAAGTCCCTGAGTGTCCCTTGAGTCGTCTTGAGTGGCTTTAGAATCCCTATTTTGAGTTGTCCTTCTCTGAGACTCCAAGCACCCAGGGGATGAGGTGGTGACCTAGGTGGAAAGGGGGTGGGTGAAGTTTTTGCAGGCAGCTGAGGGGCCGTGAGGAGGAGGTAGCATTGGGCAACAGCAGTTGAGTAACATCCCCAGCCATCCAGTGGTCAGTGGCCACAGGCGCCAAAATGATCACGTGAATAGGGTGTCCTAGGGGCCAGCAAGCAAGGCTAGGCTGCAGCTCCCAGGGCTCTTCTCTCCCTATCCGTGTCAGCACTCACTAGATCTGGCCTCTCAGGCTTGCTGCCAGCGAGGGTTGGTATGAGGGTTAAGAAGGCCTGAGGAAGACAGGCACTACCCAGCCTGGCCTCAAGCATGGCAGCTGCCCCCTCAGCAGCGGCACCTGTTGCTCTACCACATTTCACTGACTTGGCAACTCTCTACCATTGCTCTGTGTCTTCTGCTTCTTCCAGTCATTGGTCCATACCTGCCTCATGGCTCCCACTGCCTCAAGACTTCTGTTCTCTGCTCCCAACAACCAACTCTTTCTGCACATCTCACAGACGGGCCCAGAGCTTTCAGCAAGGCCAGGGCACAACCCATAGGTCAACTGGCCTGGGCCCACTCAATAGTGGGGAGCCCAGTGGGAGGGTCACAGGGTCAGCTTTGCTCAGAGAAGCCATGGGGATGGTGGGCATGTGGCAGCTACCTGAGGGCCTGGGGACTGGCAGGGCCCTGGCATAGCTCAGTAGATCCCAGCTTCCACTGGGAGGGACCAGGTCCAGTCCCTGAAGCTACCATTGTTCTGGAGACTAGCGCTTCACCGGAGACATTTAGGGACATGGCTCCCCAAGAGGCTGAGAATATCAGTGGTCTGAGTTCCTGGCTGGGCCCTGAATGACAAGGCTCAGCCTTCTAGGAGGTCTGGATCCAGAGGGGGTTTGGCTGAGCACACAAACCTCAACATAAGGTCATGACATATAGGTAAAGCCAGCCCTGAGGGTGCTTGAGGCTTGGAGCAGGAAAAAGCAGGTGCTTGGGGCTTGGAGCCACAAAAGACAAAGGAGGAAGGCTCGTGAAGGGGGAGGCATGAGGGCTGGCAGAAAGATGAGAAATGTGACATGTACAGAAGGGGAGGGCATGCCAGTGGGAGGAGAGCAAGCTCAGAAAAACACATTGGAGTCAATCACAGAGACAGCTGGACTGCAGGTCTTAGGGTTTGTCTTTTCCCTGGGCTCTAGAGGGAGGCCTGCTGCCCTGGGTAACCTGCCATAGAAAGGTAATGAGAAAGGGGGTCCACCGTGGAGTTCTGAGCCCATGGGTGATGGATCTGGTTTTGTGCCCTGGCTGCCTGAGAAGGGAGAGGCTGTGATCCAGGGGTCCAGACCAGAGGCCACATCAGTGATGGGGACAAGAGGCAGCAATGCCAAGATGCCCTTTGCTCTAAATACAGCTCCACAACTGTTTCCATCATGCACACCAGAGAGTCCTAGTGCCCATTTGTTGACACACATCTGCTCTCCTGGGGTGTCATCATGTCCCCTGATCTGTGAGGAGTGAAGCCTGATGCTATTGATAATACCCACTGGGCCTCTCATGCACACACATCTGGGAGCCCATTACTCCGCCCACGCCCAAATTCCCGTCTCCACTCCTCCCACTCAAGCCGGTCACTGACCCTGCTTGAAAATCACCAGGCTCACTTGGAAAACACCAGGCTTGCTCCCATAAGAGGTGTGGGTAAGGCCTGTGTGTTTAGCGATGGCATCTGCTTGGTGGCCCTACCTCACCTTGGCTCTGCTCTCTGGCTTGGCGGTCTCTGGCTTCCCAAGAAGCCCCTTCCAGCTTGGGGTAAGTCTGACTCCTCTTCACCATTTGGGCCTTGGGGGTCAAATAGGCAGAAGGTACCAAAATGGATAAGTCCTCTAAGCTGGGTGAAAATGAGGCAGAAGGCTGGGCACTGAGCTGCTGAACACAGAGTTGGACATTAGGGAAACTGAGCTACAGCCAAGACCTACACTCACCTGCTGTCTAACCCTGGGCAAGGCTTTGAAACCCTCTGGGCCTCAGTTTCCCCACCTGTCAAACGTGCAGTGCACCGTGAACTGCTCACTGAGGGGCCGTGCAGGTCCAAGTCTCAGACGAGAGCAGAGGCCTCTATAAAATATTGAGCCCTGTGGGGGTGGGGGTGTGTTGGGGGGGTGCTTTGGGAGGAGACCCAAGGCACCAGGGGGCTAGGAAAGGCATAGTGAGAGACAGAACGAGGTGGAACCTGTGGGAGCATGGAGAGAGTGCCATGTTCAGTTCTTCCTGCCCTGCTCCCCTGGGTAACCTGAAGATCTGCTCCTCTCTGGACCTCAGATTCCCTATCTATTCAAATTCCTTCCTACTCTGACATATGGCTCTGAGAGAGTCTTACATCTGGGGACCCTCAATGTGTATGTGTGGAGCAGGGGCGCTGCTGAACCCTGATCCCAGTCCAGAGCCTCCCCCAGGCCATGTGACCTTGGCCTTGGCCTGACCCCCTGTTTGTTTTTGTCTTTGTAGAAACGGAGCCTCCCGGAAGGGGTGAGAACTTTCACTGGGAATGGGGCCAGATGGGGAAGGGCAGGATGGAGCTGGCTGCCCAACTGCTAAAGGTGTGGGCAATAACAGCAGGTCCCTCTCAACCGGCAAACAGCTCTTGGCCCCTGCCTGGAAGACACCCACATGACACAAGACCCTGGGAAAGAGCACCACAGAACTCTAGCCCCTCCAGCCTCGTGAGATGCAGCCCAGAAAGTCCCCCCATCCAGGCATCCCTTCCTTCCATAAACACACAGCACTTGGTACCTGGCCTTGTGTGCAGGCTGAGAACGTACAGTGAAGCAGTCTCTTCACACGCTCATGAGGCATCTTCATATCCCTGTTGAACCCCAACATCTCCCTGGGGCCTCCCTCAGTCCAACACCCCTGTTGGAGAGAGGGTGTCTGGGGATTTTCCTTGGCATAGGAAGTAAGCTCCTGTTTGGGAGATAGAATGAGGAGATTACCAAAGGACACAGGAGGCGGGCTAGAGTGTGTGTGAGGGAACGTGCAGTGTGAAGGATGAACAGGAGGAGCCAGAGGCAGCTGTTCTTGGGGTGGAGTCCTGGGTAAGGCTGGAGCTCAGGGTGAGCAGAGAGGGCAGGATGAGATTTCACTGGCTACAGCTGCATGTCATCAGATGACAGAGCTGGGGAGGCAGAGCAAGCATCAGAACAATGGTGGATAATGGAATGTAGGGACCAGGGATGCAGCCTGGGCTTCAGATGGGGAGACTGGGAGGAAGGAGGCGCTGCTCATCAGGTAAGGGCCCCAAAATCTGCAAGGGAGTTTGGAAGGGAGGTGACCAGGTTGCAGACCTGGTTCCCTGTTCTCCCTGATTGGCTGATCTCTGCCCAACTCTCCCACAGGTGACCGATGGCATCGAGGTCTACAGTACCCAAATCAGCTGCAAGGTGACTTCTCGCTTTGCTCACAATGTTGTCACCACAAGAGCCGTCAACCGTGCAGATATGGCCAAGGAGGTTTCCTTTGACGTGGAGCTGCCCAAGACAGCCTTCATCACCAACTTCACCTTGTGGGTGCCACCATGGCTGCTGGCACTAGGCTCAGGCTGGGTTCTGGCCCAATGTGACTCCCCCCCTTAACCCTTTATCCCACAGGACCATTGACGGCATTACCTACCCTGGGAGTGTCAAGGAGAAGGAAGTTGCCAAGCAACAGTATGAAAAGGCTGTGTCCCAGGGCAAGACAGCGGGCTTGGTCAAGTGAGTGTGGACCCCAGGCCAAGGAGAATGCCTTGGCTTCAAGGGACCTCAGGGCTACAAACAACAACTGCTATTATTATTGTTACAACAAAAGGTACCCACAATTTTTACCTATCTCATGGTGAGGCTGAGGCAACCAGGGCTCAGAATGGATGGGGTCTCCCTAAAGCAAAGGGCTGGGGCCTTTTTGAACCTAGGGCCGAGGAAGGGTGGGTTTGTGCAGTCTTTGGAGTAGTCACTGTCTCTCACTGGGTTCAGGGCCTCGGGGAGGAAGCTGGAGAAGTTCACAGTCTCCGTCAATGTGGCTGCGGGCAGCAATGTCACCTTTGAGCTCAGCTATGAGGAGCTGCTGAAGAGGCACAAGGGCAAGTACGAGATGTACCTCAAGGTCCAACCCAAGCAACTGGTCAAACACTTTGAGGTAATCAGCTGCTTTGCCGCCCCTGTGGAAACCGCATGGGGTGCAGGGAAGGCTCAGAGGAATGACATGGTTGTGGCCACACAACAGGGACCAAGGAGAGAGGGATGGGCTGAACTCAGCAGATCCAGATTTGGTGCTGGGCCCTGGAGGGTAATACCACCAAGTGCCTCTGTGGTGCCTACAACTGGGTACTTGCACGTTTTACCTGCCTCAAAACTGAAAACCAAAGGAAAGTCTCCCATGGTGGAAAGTGAGGCACATATGGCAGGTGGTAGAAATGCTTTGGAGTCAGTGTACCCTTCTATAAGCCCCTGGGTCATTCTCCTGGTGAAAGACTCCAGTCTTGAGCCTCAGCATTGTTCTAGGGTGTCCCTGCATCATTACAGACCCGTCTCCTTCCCACTGGCCTTGGCCTGAAGTTGGCCTCTGCAGCCACTGACATGTCTCTGCTTTGGCCATTTCAGATTGAAGTAGATATCTTCGAGCCCCAGGGCATCAGCTTGCTGGATGCGGAGGCCACATTCATCACCAATGACCTCCTGGAAAGCGCCCTCACCAAGTCCTTCTCAGGAAAAAAGGTGGTAGATGCCTCTTATACCTAGGAGACAGGAATACTGACCCCAGCAGGACCCCCTGCCCAGGGCTTGGGTGATGCACGCATTTGTATTGGGGTAGAGGGGAATCAATCTGCAGCCACCACCTTACTCTTTATCTGCTTTATCTGCTTGGGTCAGGAGTGAGGATGCGAAATGCAGGGGCCTGCTGGCAACCTACCAGATGAATGAGTGTCTTAATTGTACTGGGGGATTGGAATCCATTTTTTTTTTTTTTTTTTGAGTTGGAGTCTCAGTCCATTGCCCAGACTGGAGTACAGTGGCCGCTCCCAGCCACCGCAGCCTCGACCTGCTGGGCTCTGGTGATCCTTCCACCTCAGCCTTCCGAGTAGCCGGAATTACAGGCATGCACTACCACGCCCGGCTGATTTTTTGATTTATTGTAGAGATGAGGTCTTGCCAAGTTGCCCAGGCGGGTCTCGAACCCGCGGGCTCGGGCAATCCACTCACCTCAGCCTCCCAAAGCGCGTGATTACAGGCTGAGCCACCAAGCCCGGCTGGGAATCCATTTGTGATGCCCAGTCTCATTCCACCTTGGGAAGCGGACTTGGTAGGGGTCATGGTTCCTGTTTAGCCAATAAGGAGATGAGGTAGTAATTTAGATCCAGTGACTCTACATGGAGGGATAATAGATTAGAAAGAACTCCATTCTCGGAGGAGGGTGGTTGCCCCCTGGTGCCCAAGGCCCCCAGCTCTTCAGGGCCCTTATTGCCAGTGGGGAGTGCATGAATAAATGTTTATACAAACAGACCTCAGTCATTCAGGACTTGCAGGATGAGGTCTGAGGAGCACATACTCACAGGGCTGCTGGCTTCTGCAGAGCCATATCCCTGCCAGAGCCTCCTCCCCGCTGGCCACTCTCCCCCCTCCGCTTCTCTTGGCATCAACACTCCAACATTCCAAGCCACCCAGGAAGTTACTTTTTATGGTGCAAAACTTGCCTCCCTAAGTGACTCCTCAGTGCAGAGCTCCAAGGTAGGCTGAGCAAAAGGGTGTCTGGGCCAGCAAAAATGGAGATGGAAGCTGGGCATGGTAGCTCATGCCTGTAATCCCAGTACTTTAAGAGGCTGAGGCAGGAGAGATGCTTGAGGTCAGGAGTTTGAGACCAATCTGGACAATATAATGAGACCTTGTCTCAAAAAAAAAAAAAAAAAAAAGAAAAGAAAATGTAAGGCTGAATCATGCCCGTGCCCATGCCCCATGCCCTCCAAAGGTAGAGTAGTACTCAGAAAGTCTAGACTGTGGCAAACAACAGCCTCCAATCCCTAGCGGCTGGAGAGCACACCTGGTGGTGGGCAGCTTCTAGCTCTTGCTGGTCTCTATCTGCCTAAGAGCTCCTCTCTAGGCTGGGCACAGTGGATCATCCTGTAATCCCATAACTTTGGGAAGCTGAGCCAAGAGGACTGCCTGAGCCCGGGGGGCGAGACCAGCCGGGGCAACTTGATGAGACCTCATCACTACAATAAATAAAAAAAATTAGCCAGGTGTGGTAGCTCGTGCCTGTAGTTCCAACCATTGGAACTGGAACTTGGAAGGGTAAGGCGGAAGGATTGCCTGAGCCCAACAGGTCAAGGCTGCAGTAGCTGTGAGCGTGCCACTGCATGCCAGCCTGGGTGACAGAGTGAGACTCCAACTCAAAAAAAAAAAAAGAAAAGAAAAAGAGCTCCACCCTGTGAGGGCTGCACTTCTGCTCCCTAGGGCTCCCCAGGCTAGGTCTGCCAGTGGGCAGGCCCCGGCCAAGCTGAGCAAGGGTTCTCCATTGCCATCCCTCAGGGCCATGTGTCCTTCAAGCCCAGTTTAGACCAACAGCGTTCATGTCCAGCCTGTACAGACTCTCTCCTCAATGGAGACTTCACCATCACCTATGATGTGAACAGAGAGTCTCCAGCCAACTTACAGGTACACGGGGGTTGACTCACCATCATTGTGGGTGGGCTGGTGCAAAAGGGGCTGCAGCTGCACATAGAGCATCACCCTCCATCTTCAGCCCAAGGCTGACTTTTCCTACATGGCATGGGATGGCCTAGAGCCTTTGTATAGCACCCTCTTAGAGGGTAGCATAGAAACGTCTATTCTTGGGCTTCTATTTACGAGTAGTCCATGTGGTGTTGCTAAGGGATGTCACCTTTGTCTCTCTCTCTCCCCTTTCTAGATAGTCAATGGCTACTTTGTGCACTTCTTTGCACCCCAAGGCCTTCCAGTAGTGCCTAAGAATGTGGCCTTCGTGATTGACATCAGTGGTTCTATGTCTGGTCGGAAATTAGACCAGGTACTTTCCTCAGCACAAGTGGCAAGTCTCGGGTGGGAACAAAAAGCTGTCATTTGTGGGGAAAGAGGAGAGTGGGACAGGCCTCTGCCCACTTTAGACGAACCTAGCTCTCTGCAGGGTCACTCCTGGGTTCTTGTCTCTCTCTCCTTCAGACAAAGGATGCCCTTCTCAAAATCCTGGAGGACATGAAAGAAGAAGACTACCTGAATTTCATCCTGTTCAGTGGAGATGTGACTACTTGGAAAGAGGACCTAGTCCAGGCCACTCCAGAGAACCTCCAGGAGGCCAGGACATTTGTGAAGAACATCGATGACAGAGGATGTAAGGGCAGAGGGGCCAGACTCGCCTGCTAGCAGCTCCTTCCTCTGCCCCCCACCCCAGCAACCTGCTTCCCCTCATGAGCAGGCCCTGCAGACACGAGCTAGGGTAGAGGGAGGAATAGGCAGTCCTCAGACTTGAAGACAGGACATAGGGTGGCTTCTCTGTGGTCTACAAAAACCGTTGTTTCTGTGTCTAAGCCATGATCCTGGCGCCCTACAAGTCCCAGTAAAAGAAGGCCACAAAGAACCCTTCCTCCTGGCCCTGTTTCTTATGGAAAAGCATGTGTGAGGTCTACACCACACCCCTGTCCCCCTAGCAAGACCATCAGACTGATTGCCAAATTGCTTTACAATCACCGTGGGCCCTCACCCTTCTGCAGCCCTCGCATCACCATTTGAAGGTGTGAGTCATTTGCTGGTTCATGCACTGATTTATTCAGTGTTTGCTGAGTGCCACCATGTACTGACAGACAGGGTCCTTGGGCACACAAGCAGGGCCTGCCATCCCGGCCTCCCCAACTCCAGACTCCCTGCACTTGGCATCCTGAGGACACCTTCCCACGGTGCTGTCTGTCTGTGTCCCAGTGACCAACATCAACGATGGGCTGCTGAGGGGCATCAGTATGCTGAACAAGGCTCGGGAGGAGCACAGAGTCCCAGAGAGGAGCACTTCCATTGTCATCATGCTGACCGACGGGGATGCCAATGTTGGTGAGAGGATGCTGTGGCTCTGAACCTGACCCAGTGTGCCTGGCTGCTGCTCTTGGCTCTGTACATGGCTACCTGGAAACCTCAGGCCTCTTTCTAGGGTCTCCCAAGCCCGGGGAGCCCCTCAAGGGCAGGGTTCTGCCTTCCACTGCCAGGGCTCCTGACAAGGGCTCATGGCTGTGACCCTACCAGCTCTGCATGTGTGGGAGTCAGAACTCTCCAGACAGAACTGGGCCAGATAGAGCCAGTTTGCAGGACTGTGGCTGGAGTGTGAATACCCTCTTTTCCTACAGGTGTGAGCAATCCTGAAAAAATCCAAGAGAATGTGCGGAACGCCATCAGGGGCAAGTTCCCCTTGTATAACCTGGGCTTTGGCCACAATCTGAATTACAACTTCCTAGAGAGTATGGCCCTGGAGAATCACGGGTTTGCCCGGCGCATTTATGAGGACTCGGATGCCAATTTGCAGTTGCAGGTATGCCTTGTCTTGCATACTTCCAGGAATGAAGACCTCATAACTGTACCACCATGTGACAGTTTCAGTTGTTAGAGTTTTCTCTTGGATTGAAACCTACCTCTGAACACCTGTGACCCATTAATAGTGGTCTGATTTTGTCCTCGGGCTACACAGAATAGGCCTGCTTCTATAGTAGGGTTGTCAGAGCAAATATATGACATTTGATTAAATATGAATTTCTGAAAAACAGTGAACTCAGGTTTAGTGTAAGTATGCTCCAAATATTGCATAAGACATTGTATTCATTTACAAGAGCTGTCATAACAAAGTACCACAGAAATGTATTTTCCCTTAATTCCAGAAGCTGGATGTCCCAGATCAGTGTGGCAGTGGGTTGGTTCCTTCTAAGGACTAGGAGGGAAGGGTCTGTCCTGGGCGACTCTCCTTGGCTTGTCTGTGGTCATCTTGACCCTGGGTCTCCACATGTATCCTTCTGTGTTCAATCTCTTCTCCTTATAAAAACCCCAGCCATATTAGATTAGGACCCACCTAAAGACTTCATTTTGGAGACACTATCACCAAATAAGGTTGAATTTTAGGAGTACGCATTCAACCCATAATAGACTTACACATACTAAACAATTACTCATTATTTATCTGTCATTCACTCCAACTGTATAAAACTCCTTTATATTTGCTGAATCTGACAACCTGTTTCTCCCCCTGGTTGCCAAGGTCATCTCCATCCCTGCAGTTTCAGCCTGGCACCTCCCATCTGCCTGAGATCTCTGCACTTCCATCCATGACACCTTCTCAAGTCTGCCTTTCTTCCCTTCCTTTTCTCCTTCTTGCTTTTCTTCCAACGGACATTCCTTAAATACTTTCTGTATGACAGGAACTCTGTCCTTTCTTTCTCTTCTCCCAGGTGTCTATCTAGGAGCTGGGGCTGGGGGAGTGAAGGAGGAGCCGGAGGACATAGTCAGGGCCATGGTAAAGTGGAAGCCGGGCTCGGTGGCTCAGCCTGTAATCCTGTGCCTTTGGGAGGCTGAGGTGAGTGGATTGCCTGAGCCTGTAGGTTCGAGACCCGCCTGGGCAGGCGAGACCTCATCTCTACAATAAATCAAAAAAATTAGCCAGGCGTGGTTGCGTGTGCCTGTAGCTCCAGCTACTTGGAAGGCTGAGGTGGAAGGATCGCCGGAACCCAGCAGGTCGAGGCTGTGGTGGCCGGGAGCGGCCACTGCACTCCATTCTGGGCGACAGTGAGACTCCAATTCAAAAAAAAAAAAAAGAAAGTGAAAATCAGGAGCCAGGCTGGCCCAGCCCTGGGGGACAGACACTATGCTATAGCATTGGTGGCAGCTTGTCCACCCTGGGCCTCTTCCTGTCTGTCTTGGGGTCTGAGGTGATCCATTCCAATCTGAACTACAGGGCTTCTACGAGGAAGTGGCCAACCCACTGCTGATGAATGTGGAATTGGAATACCCTGAGAATGCCATCCTGGATCTCACCCAGAACAGTTATCAGCACTTCTACGATGGCTCTGAGATCGTGGTGGCTGGACGCCTGGTGGACGAGTACAAGGATATCTTTAAAGCAGATGTGAAGGGCCATGGGGTGAGCTGGACCAGGGCCTGGACGTATGCTGGGAAGGGGGACCAGACCGATGGAGCTCTGGCCAGATGTGCCAGCTTTTGGGCCAGGTGTGGTGGTCCCTGAACCCAGCCCACTTGTCTCCAGCCCCTCGCCTCCTCCACCCCCGCCCCAGGCCATCAATGACCTGACCTTCTCAGAAGAGGTAGACATGAAGGAGATGGAGAAGGCCCTGCAGGAGCGGGAATACATTTTTGGGGATTATATCGAGCGGCTCTGGGCCTACCTCACCATTGAGCAGCTGCTGGAGAAACGGTGAGCCAGGCCCCATGCTGCCCCTACCTGTGCCTGCCCCTGTGTTGGCTGTGCTCTGGGGGAGCACGAGAGGAGGAAGACTTGAGCACATCCCAGGGAGGCACACTCCTAGCTAGTCTCAGCTATGCTGCCCTCTTCTTGGCACAGCACCAGGATTGTTTGCAGAGCAGTCTGTAAGAAGCCCTGTGCTTTCACATCTAGGCCTCTTGCCCAAAGGCTCAAGTGGGCAAGCGCTGTGGCCAGCAGCCTGGGTGTGCCCTTGAGGGCAGGGCAGGGCCTCAGCACACTGATCCCTACACCTAGCAAGGTCCAGTGTGGGCGAGGCTGAACAGAACTGGAGTCTGGGACTGCAGCCCTCAGCTTCCTGAGGGCAGAGCTGGGCCAGCTCTTGAGGGTGAGGTCAGTGGTCATTGAGGCAGGTAAACTCATAAAGCCCTAGCACAGAGTTTGGCCAGCTGTAGTCCCTTGCATTTTATAGGTGGGAAAACTAAGGCCAGAGGAGAAACAGGGCTAGACCACATGCCACAGGAGCTGGAGAGTCAGTCTTTTCTGAGCTCCAATAGGCTCTACTCCCCAGGACCCACAAAGGGGTGGAGGAGAAGGGACCTTGGCTGCTTCTGGCACTCCTGGCCTGGTTCTGGGACCCAGGGCATCCAAGGCAGGCAGCAACTATTCTCTGGGCTGACCCTCCTGACCACCCCCTCCTCACAGCAAGAACGCCCATGGTGAGGAGAAGGAGAACCTTACAGCCCAGGCCCTGGATCTGTCCCTGAAGTATCACTTTGTGACTCCGCTGACCTCCATGGTGGTGACCAAGCCTGAGGACAATGAGGACCGGCAGGACATTGCCGACAAGCCTGGGGAAGGTGGGCACAGGGAATGGAAGCCAGAACCCAGAGGTCTCCCTCCAGGACCCTGGGCGCTCAGCAGGGGAGTGGGGCAGGCCGAGGAGAAGGGCCAAGGGGTGGGGAAGGCGGCATGGAGAGTGAAGCAGTCAGCATGGACAGCAGGGCATGGGATGAGGAGGATGTCTGCATTTCTAGAGGGATGAGAGTAAATGGGGCACCTTGCCCCGGGCCCATTTCAAGAGAAAGGACTTAGGCTGTAGCATGGAAGGATTTAGTTAGATTAGAAGAAGCATTTTCAACCTGAAGGTTAGGCCTGGAGCAGGCTACCAGGCATCTGGGGCTTGTGAGAGCTCTGAGAGTTGGAGGCTGTGACCAAGCCTCCTCAACCAGACCACAGACCACCCTACTCAACGGGAAGATGCCCACTGGGTTTCTGGGACAATGACACAGGGCATGTGGCTGAAGGGTTTTGCATGGGAAGGCACGGGAGGTAAGAAGCTGGACCAGGCCTGTGGCTTCCGGGAGCTCCTGGTTCCAGGCAGGAATAGCTGACTGCTGAGAGGCCCACACCTGGGACTGACTAGCCAGGCACCAAGCTCTGGCCCCTGCTCCAGCCGCTGCCTTTGTTTGCATTGGTCCCACACCAGTAGTCCATGGCTTCTAACGTGTCTGTCCTTTTCCTCCTTCGCTGTGCTTGTGGATGCAGAAGGTAAGTGTTGGCGAGCAGCTGGGTGGGCATTACAGAAGGAGGGCGAGAGAGCACTGAGGGGCCTTTCCTCACAAGCCATTGTGCACGCAGGACACCTGGACCCAGTCCAGCTCTATTGCCAAGTAGTGACTCTGCCCCTCTCTGAGCCTCTGGGTTCCCATCGGTTGCTTGAGGGAGACTTCCCCTGTCCAGGGAGAGACAACTCGTATGAAAGTGAGCTGTGACCTGCAAAAACAGCAAGTTAGCATGTTAGTCATTTATACTCCCTTAATCCCACAGCAACTCTCCAAGAGGGTCCTTTTTATGATTCGCAATTTTCAGTGAGAAAACAAGGCATAGTGAGGTTGAGTCTATTTGCTGAGGGACCACAGGGTTCTGCGTTTCTTGTCATAAAATTGGAGCCTCACCTGTCACAACCCTCTACCATGGAGCAGGGCCCCCAAAGACCCTACTGTCCTGCCTGTTTTCTTCTGTGTCAGGTTCAGGTTTGGGGTGGGTCATCACTTTCCCTTCATGACACCCTAATTACTGGCACATGTATTTACATTTGTGTTTGCATGCATACATTTGTATGCGTGCAAACTTACATGTGAATTTGAGTGGGTGTGGGTGTGGGTGGGTGTTTCACTACCAAGGAGCAACTGACAGCTGTGAGCCTCCACCCTGGAGGGTGGAGAGTCCAGGGGTGAGGGCAGATTCCACTGTGAGCCTGACTCAGGAGAGAGTAGCTGCCAGCTCCCTGGCTTTCATCTTAGTCACATCAAAATGCCCCTAGCACTGAAAATACACTCCGATTGCCACCAGCCCTACAAAGTAGTTCCAGTGCATGTCCCCTATCTAAGCCAAAGCTTTGGGACCACATCTCCACCTCTATCTGACAGTGTTGGGACCCCACTGGGGCCAGTTGCTCCCAAGACAGAAGGCAGAGGGTTGGTGGAGACGGAACCCCTAGACCCTGCTCACAGCTGCCTTTTGTCTTCTCTTCAGGCACATCTGTGGTCCCATCCATGGCCTTGATGAGTGAGTATATGTGGCTGTTGAAGCCCCCTCTGTGCACTGCCCAGAACTTGACCCTGCCCTGCTCCCCTCTGTGGTCTTACCTGAATCTGTTCTTGGGGACACGCTGATACACACGGTGTCCTGAGGAGATTGGAGGCTGGGGCGTTAGGGAGCATGAAGGGAAGAGGCAAGAGTCAAACTCCAGGTGGGGTCCTGGCACCTACCAGGGCTGCTGGCTTAGCTCAGGCCTCTCTCACTTTGCATTTACAGCTGGCTACCAGCCTCCTCAGAACGCCTACTTCTACGGTGAGTTCCCTGGCTCCCCCCGGGGTCAAGGCTCAGGGTCCCGGGCACAGCTCTCCTGCATGTCTAGAGGTCCAGCTCAGGGAGGCCCCTGGTACGGTGTGAGGTGCCAGAAGCCAGCCCTTTGTCTGATGTGCCCTCAGTGGATGGAGACCCACACTTCATCATCCAAGTTCCGGAGAAAGACGATGCCCTCTGCTTCAACATCGATGAAGACCCAGGCACCGTGCTGCGCCTCATTCAGGACCCAGTCACAGGTGGGGGATTCAGGCTGAGGCTGGGGACAGGGGGCTCTTCTTGGGAGGACCTGGAGCCCCCAGGTGGGCACAGGGCCAGGTCCTAACTCTGCCCAGTAATGCGTCACCTTCCCATGCAGAGCATGCAGGGGTGGGCACTGCCCAAAGCCACAGGCTTCCTCAGTCCCCAGATGACAGCACTATGGAGAGATGGTTAGACTGGCTAGGAAGCCTGGCCTGGGGGTAGGACCCTGCGCAAGTCTGGGGAATCATCTTTCTCTGACTCCTGGCCCAGACAAGGGACACATCCACAGTGTCTCAGCATGACCCAAACCTAGGGTTTCTAAGAACAGGCAGAGCTGGACTCTGAAGTCTGGGTCTCTCCTGTGGTCCCCACTCAGCTACTCTTCAGCAGGTCTGGTTGAAGGGAAAGGTACATCCCTCAAGACCAGTCTGAACTCAGAAGTTCTCACTGACCTCCCCGGCCCCATCCCTCTGGCAGGCATCACAGTTAATGGGCAGATCATTGGTGACAAGAGAGATAGCCCTGACTCCAAGACCAGAAAGACTTACTTTGGAAAACTGGGAATTGCCAATGCTCAGATGGACTTGCAGATTGAGGTGACGACGGAGAAGATCACCCTGTGGAACGGGGCTGCGCAGAGCACTTTCAGATGGCTGGACACAGTCACAGTCACGCAAGATGGGTAAGTTCCTCTACAAGGTCTCCAAGGGACACTACGGCCTGAGAGACTATGGAGGCTCTTGAAGGATTTGGACAAACCCCAGGACAGGAAGTCCATGGAGGTCACAGGAAAGATCAGGGGCCTGAACCCAGGCCCCCGCCACAGAAGAGAGTGACCATGATGGCCCCCAACCAATCCTTGGGGCCCCATCAGAGCCAGAATTGGCAGCTGGACAATTCACAGGACTGACTTTGAGGGAAGGGCTGGCTGGAGGAAAGCATTAGGTGATCACAACAATAACCCCATTTGCACCTTCTGCGGCTGAACTTGTTAGTTCTAAACTCCTCACTCTCTCCCATGGCTTCCGATGCCCCAGAGCCAGGTGGGCAGGGTAGGAGTGCTACTCCCACTGAGGCTCAGAGAGGGGGCAGAGTCTGCCCAATGCCGCACAGGAAGTAAGTGCTGGGGTTGGACCCCAAACCTCCGGACTCCCAGGCCAGCCCTCTTTCCTGCTTACAGAAGAACAAGGATCCACTTGATGGAGGGCATAGAGAACATGTATGAGGCATCCTCTTTCCAACACTCCTGAGATAGTTGAGTCTGTGGGCTTTCAGGGGCCATGGACTGAGAGGGTCTTGTAAAGTCATCCTTGATTCAGATGCCCATTGTCATGGCCACTGGCCTCATAGCCACCGGCTGACCTCCTCCTCTCTTGTAGGCTGTCTGTGATGATCAACAGAAAGAAGAACATGGTGGTCTCTTTTGGAGATGAGGTTACCTTTGTGGTTGTCCTGCACCAGGTTTGGAAGAAACATCCCATCCACCATGACTTTCTAGGCTTCTATGTGGTGGACAGTCACCGGATGTCAGCACAGACACATGGGCTGCTGGGTACGCAATGTTCAGATCACAGGCTTGTTCAGGTCAGATAGCAGTGTGAGAAAGAGATGTACAAGGCCTTCCCACTCACCTAGCTCACGACACCCCATTCAGCCTTTCTGTCAACCCTTAAAGGTCAGCAGCCATGTTACCCATGTCAGTTACTAGGAGCTAACAATGTTAATGTTTTCATTCTCAGGGCAATTCTTCCACCCCTTTGACTTTGAAGTGTCCAATATCCACCCAGGCTCTGACCCCACAAAGCCAGATGCCACGATGGTGGTGAAGAACCATCGACTGACTGTCACCAGGTGAGAGGCCTCTTCTGATACCTCTCCCTCTCAGCAACAAGACAGGAAGAGGAGAAAGCCCTCTCTGCCCAGGCAGGGCTTATTTGCATGGTGGGCTGTTGTCTTATGTGAGGTACCCTTGTTTCCTTTGAGGTCTTGGCCCTTCTAGCCTCCTCCTATTCGATGAAAAGTGCAAGCTTGATACCCTTGAAAGTGTAATCATGTCACCTAATTCTTGACCAAATAATTTTGGACTCTTAGAATTGCCAACTTCACACCCTCTTCAAACCTCAGGTCCCTGACCATAGCAGCCATCACAGCATCTCTCTTCTTTTTCCCAGGGGTTCTCAGAAAGACTACAGAAAGGATGCCAGGGTTGGCACTAAGGTCATCTGCTGGTTTGTCCACAACAACGGGGAAGGGCTGATTGATGGTGTCCATTCCGACTACATTGTCCCCAACCTGTTTTGAGGAGACACAACAACAGCTCCTGCTGAGATGGCTGACCCAACTTGCCTGACATCTGGAACAGGGGCACAGAACAGAGCCTGTGGGAGGGGCTGGGAAAATAAAGCTCAAAGTGAAAACCAGACAGCTGCCAGCCTCTACACACCTTCATGAGTCTCTGCTCCAGGCAACAGGCAGCTGGACACACAGCAGCTCAAATAAGGGACAGCTGGCAGGAAGGCAACTTCTTAGATCTCTCAACTGACACAGTTAGAGACAGAGTAGGTTGGGGTGGCACTTTGGGGAGTCACATGTGTGATAGTTTGGGAAAGAAAAAAATCTGGAGCTCTGACAAGTCAGGTGAGTGCATTTCAGTGTCCAAGAAGGTCATGAGAAAGGCAAGGGGTCATCGCTCAAGAACTCCTATGAGGGTCTTCAGAAGTAGATAATGCTCCAGGGCAAACACAGCCCACATCTAAGTGGGGATATCATCTGCCCCTCTATCTGTCCATCTATCCACCCATCCACCTATCGTACCATCCATACATCCTATCAACCATCCATCCATCCATCCTCAACCGTTTACCCATGCATTCATCCATCTGTCCATCACTCTAGTATCCACCCTATCATCCATCCATCCTTCCAACTACCTGTCCATCCATCTATCCACTCACACACCCACCCACCCACCCATTCACCACCTGATCGTCTGTCGGTTCATTCATTCATTCCATCTGACTGTCCATATATTCACCCACCAGCAGACAAACGCAATGCTCTGGGGACAGGATCTGGGACCACACAGTTCAGTAATCCTGTCCCATTTTCATGGTTGCCCATTTGTCTTCAGCTGGGCCAGGCATCTCTGTACTCCTCCAGTTTTACCTCATGGTGACCACTTGTTCTACCCTCCCAACGAGTCTGGGTGGAGTATCAGGTCAGAGAAAAGTTTCCGGGGAATGAATCTGAGAGAGCTCCAGCTTAGACAACCCTCTCCCACCTGGACAACCTCAGCCGCCCCTTCCTGGGTCTCCCTGACTCCATACTGTTTTCCACAGCGAGCTTTTCACAGAATAAAACTGCTTACCACTCCCTGCCTAAATCCTCACAAATGACATTTCCCATCCACTGCTCTTGGGACCAAGACAAAGGTACGACCTAATGCCTCTCCACCCTCCCCTCATACACCAGGTCCTTCCCTTGCCTTCTGGGTTTCAGACACACAGGCTGCTCCCACTTGTGCAAACATAATCCCTCCTGCCCCAGACTCTTTGCTTCTGCTCTTCCGTCTGCCTGAGGGGCTACAGACATGCTGGGCAGAGAACGTCCCACTGAAGAAAGCCGTGAGTGGTTCTGCTTGATGGCAGAGCAGGGGGCACAATCAGGCTGGAGGAGGTTAGAATCAGACTGGGGAAAACCATGGGTGTCAGGGTGGGGGAAGGTCACATTTGGGGTGGGTCACTAGGTAGCTGTCCTACTTCCCACTGCAGGGTCTCCTGCAGGGCAGGAAGGTGGTCCAGAAGGAAATGTTTATCATCAGAGAAGACCCCCAGGTGGCACAGGATGCTACTGGCAGACTACTGGCTGTTATGAGACATGGCTTCCAACCTGGAGGTCTTTCCATGGCCCCAGGGTGAATGAAGCAGAGGTCCAACCTGAACTGGCTAAAAAGTCCTAGGCCTGTGAGCGGGCAGGCCCTGCCATTGTGTTCAGTCCTGGGTAGGCTGAGGGGCTTCATAGCTGTAAGCCAGTCATCTTGAGGTCAGTTTTCACATCTGTGAATTGGGGTCAGTGATCCTGCCAGATAGAGGGTGAAAAGGCATCCTCATTATGCTTTCTGATCTTCCTGATATGGCCATCTCTGCCTGGCAGCCCCAGGCAGCAGTCAAGCGAGGGGGCTGGAAGGAAGGCTGGAAGAGGTCCCTCTCCCCATCCATGCAGGCAAAAAGTAGGTGCACTCTGTTCTTTCTCCAGTCCCACATCACCCTGGCTCTGCCTGTTTCTACCGACAGTCTGGCTTTTAGGGTGGAAGGCAGATTCCATGGCCTGGTGCACACAGCACATGCCAGCCTGGCCCTCCTCCCCTCCCATCTTGTTCAACAACAGCCCTCCTTCAGCTTCCTTGATCTCAGTGCACAGCATCTGACTCTAGGCTGAACACATGTGTTCCTACCACCTGGCATCCTTGTCCTCCTTTTCCACTGGGCTAACTTCTCTTCCTTCTTCGATCTCATTCCCAAAAATACTACCCCCAGGAAGCCTTCCCTAACACTCCTATGTCTCCCTCTGGGCTCCTGCAGGACCTTGTTATTTTCTGGGTGGCAGCTGTCACAAGAGACATGGTGTCTGTCACGGTATAGTGTACCCACAGCACCTAGCCCAGGGCCTGGCCCAAGTAGGTGCTGGAGAGCACTAGGCAGATGAAAGAGTGAAAAGAGCATGGATCTACTTCCAGTTGATCACAGAGAACACCTGTTCACAGTTGCTGATAGGCCAGAATATCAGTCATGACCCCTATGCTTCTGCACAACTTCCGCAGCCCAGCCTACATGGTCAAGTCCCAGAGGGATGAGCTTGAGGTGGGCACTCCTCTCTCCTCCCTGTATGTCAGGGCTAGCCCCATGGCAAGTCACCCTGAGGTTGCTCTCTTATCCCACAGAGCTCTGGCCTGATCCCCTCTGAACAACCTTTACACGTGACTCAGTCTGAGCCCCTACCTGCCAATAGGGCTTGATGGGGAGGGAGCAGTATAGAAATTGTTTCTGTGTCCCAGCTATTTGGGAAGCTGAGGCAGGAGGATTGTGTGAGCTCAGGAAGATGAGGCTCGGTGAGTGTGTTTCTGCGTGTTGGGCAAGCCTGCTGCTGGAGATTCCTTCCACTGGCCTGTCCTCTGAACTTCCAGAAAGACCCACTCAGCAAACACCCTCGATAGCTCAAGAGCTGAGAAAAAATGTGTCCCTGATGAGCTGGTCTGTTTCTTCTTAGAAAACAACGAGCTCAAATGGGCAAAAGATATGAACAGACACTTCACAAAAGAAGACATTCGAGCAGCCAACAAACACATGAAGAAATGCTCAACCTCACTAATCATCAGGGAGATGCAAATCAAAACCACACTGAGATACCACCTAACTCCAGTCAGAATGGCAATTATCAACAACTCAAAGAATAACAGCTGCTGGAGAGGGTGTGGTGAAAAGGGAACACTTCTACACTGTTGGTGGGAGTGTAAACTAGTGCAACCTCTGTGGAAAGCAGTGTGGCGATTCCTAAAAGCTCTAAAAATTGACCTTCCATATGAC
>NW_007245721.1:462906-489664 GCF_000164805.1 Carlito syrichta
TGAATGAAACATAATTGTACACCTAACCCTTAACTGTACCCCACAAAACCATAATAAAAAATACTGATTAATTAAAAAAAAAAAAAGAAAGAAAACAACAAGCTCATTTTCTGCTTTACTTGGGCTGTCAGGAAGCTTACAGCAAAGCTTCCTGCTCAATCTGCTGCAGCTTCTCCTATACTGATTGTCTCTGATTTTTTTTTTTTTTTTTTTGAGTTGGAGTCTCACTCTGTCGCCCAGACTGGAGTGCAGTGGCTGCTCCCGGCCACCGCAGCCTCGACCTGCTAGGCTCCGGTGACCCTTCCGAGTAGCTAGAATTACAGGCATGTGCTACCACACCCGGCTGATTTTTTGATTTATTGTAGAGATGAGGTCTCGCCAAGTTGCCCAGGCCTTTCTTGATCCCATAGGCTCTGGCAATCCACTCACCTCAGCCTCCCAAAGTGCTGGGATCACAGGCTGAGCCACCAAGCCCGGCTGATGTCTCTGATTTAACTGTCCTTCTGCTTGTCTCTTTCCTTTATTCTCATATTCATGGATTTTGGTTTTATTCTCTTTATGCTTTGTATTAGTAAGCCATCGACTCCTGTCCCTTTTTTAGAAGTAAGTGGAGCAATCATACACTTTTTTTTAAAAGTGCGAGGTCTTCCCATATTGCCAAGGCTGGTCTCAAACCCCTGGGCTCAGGCAATCCTCTTGCTTGGCCTCCCAAAGTGCTGGGATTACAGGCTTGAGCCACTGCATCCAGTCCAATTTTAAAGTATGCTTTGCCTTGCAGGAATTGGGTGGAATCTTTGGAGTACCGAACCCTGGGGCAAGGAGAGGAGACCCTCAGCAGCACAGGGTGTAGAGTTGGGACCCAGATCACCCTCATCAAACTAGAAGTTTGTGGGAACAGATCTGTTTCCCTGCTGGGACTGAGGCCTCCTGTCTGTGTCTCTTGTCTTCCAGTGCCAGCCTCTTTACAAAGCAGTGAGCAGATAGGCCTGTTCATGAGCACAGGTGTGGAAATCAAATTATGTAAGGCCAGTCCCATTGCAAAGGGGCCCAAAGCTCACTGAGAAAGTGTGGGAGTTGGACTATAAAGCATTCCAACCCAGTATGCCTGTAATCTCAGCGCTTTGGGAGGCTTAGGTGGAGGACTGCTTATGCCCAGGAGTTTGAGACCAATCTGGGCTACACAGTGAAACTCTGTCTCTCCAAAAAATAAAAAAATTAGTCAGGCATAATAGCACTTGCCTGTAGTCCCAAGCTATTTGGGAGGCTGTCGTAGGAGGATCCCTTTGAGCCTAGGAGCTTGAGGCTGCAGTGAACTATGATTGCACTACTGCATTTCAGTGAGAAACTTGTCTCTAAATAATAAGTAATTCCAGTTCAGTTCTTGCTCTCTCTTCCTCTTTTTAAAACTCAAAACTGTTTTTCACAGTCCAAGTGACCATAAAACAGACTGAACCTTTTTTCCTGGAGTTCTCCAGTCGTAGGCACCTAGCTAGGAGTTGGAGTGACATTTTAAATGGTTGGTTCAATCTTAGGGTTTTTGTTTTTTGTAGACAAGAGTTTCACTTTGTTCCCCAGGCTGGAGTGCAGTGACATCATCACAGTTCACCACCACCTTGAACTCCTGGGCTTAAGCGATCCTCCTGCCTCAGCCTCCCAAGTAGCTGGACTACAGGTGTGTGCCACCATGCCTGGCTAATTTTCTTGTATTTTTTATAGAGATAGGGTTTCACTATGTTGTCCAGGCTCAAGTACTCTTCCCACCTCAGTCTCCCAAAGTGCTGGGACTGTAGGCAAGAGTCACCATTCCAGGCCAATCTGTTTTTTTTTTTTTTTTTTTTTTTGTAAAATGAAGGGGCTGGACTGAAAGCTCTGCAGTGGACCTTACTGGCCTCAGGACTTTTATGGCTGACAGTGGAAGTATCTATGTTCTATGATGCTAAGGATGAGATTCTGAGGCACTGACATTTGTTTAGATGGAACTAGAAATGCACACTCCCTGGGTTCACACCACCTTTCTTTATTTGTAATGAGTGGGAATGCCTCTCCCTGTTTTGGTCCAGGCTCCACAGGTGGACCTGCAGTGGCAGGGTGGTGGCCAAGTGCACACAGCAGGCATGGCTCCTCCCATCAGAACTATAGCTCCACGGACCAGCAGGAAACCTCTGTTCCTGGGAGTCCCTCCTGGTAATCCAGCCTGAGTGCTCTGGAATGGAAAGACAGACAGAAAGGTGGTCAGCAAGCCTCAAATGTGGTGGGAAGAGAAGGACACAGCTGGGGACAGGAACATGGAGAGTAGGGAGTCCCAGGGTCCCTCTAGGATTCTCCCTAGCAAGGCCTATAAGGCCCAGTCCCCTAGAGGGTTATCCTGGAGGTCGTGTGTGTGTGTGTGTGTGTGTGTGTGTGTGTGTGTGTGTGTGTGTGTGTGTTTCACAGGGTCTAGGGCTCAAGAACTCAGAGAATGGTTGGGGAGAGGCATCTTACATCCTTAGCCAACCCTTGTGATCTCAGGGCCTGCATGCTTTTTGTGGGTCTGAATTGGCCATCCTTCGTGGGGTCACTGAGAGCTGACTCATTCATGTCTAAGGCATCAACCTTTTACCTGTTTCTAGTACTGGGTCAGGACAGAAGGAGTGAGGTCCTGCAGAGCCCAGCTCCTGGCCTCCCTATCCCCAGTCCAGCCCACCCGGGCTCAGCGGCCTGCTTGTGCTGAGTCACCTGGTAGCCAAGTGGTCATTCCCCTGAACTCTCAGCGTGCGTTTGCTGTCATCCGACACTGTTGGTTCCCCCCAGAGAACATCCTGGTAAAATTGGCCTGAGATACAAAGGGCAGGTCAGCAAGGGTAAAAACAGAGAGAGCCTGGGAGACAGCAGCAGGTGAGGGGTACTGCCTGTTCCCAGGAGAGGTGGTTTCTGAGGATGCCCCAAGTCCAGTCCATGGGTAGGAATACCAAGGGTCCCGCTGACATGGCTGGAGAAGTGGTCAGTGTCACGCAGAAAGAACCGGAGCCCCTCTCCAGGGCCATCCCAGAACAACAGGCCGATGGTCACTTTGTCTGGGTCACTGAGCAGCAGGAGACCCGTCTTGTCCATGGTCATCTTTAGGCTGTGGAGAAACACAGTGTCTTGAGCAGGAAGGGAGAGATGTCAGTATGGAACCTCAGCAGTTGGGGTGGGGAGTAAGCTGGGGTTCCCCTCTGTCCTGGGTAAGTCACAGTGTGCTTTGGGTGGGAAGTCCCTGGTTTTTGGTTTTCTCATTGGTAAAATAGGAGCAACATTAACAATGATTTCTGGTTTCCTCAGCCATATTTATAAAATAAAGTAATTGTCCCTTTGCCTCTGGCTTTCTTAAATTTGGTTTTTCATGAACTAGTTTTATACTATCTAGGGAGGTTCTCTGATACATCTACTCTGTCTCTTTTGTTTTTATGGCTAGTGCCATTTTTTGATGATTAGTGCTTAATCATGTGCTTTAATTTCTACAGGGTAAGCCTTTTCTCATTCTATCACCTCCTTTTTTTACTTAAAAGGAAATTCTTGCCTTTCTGATCTTTGAAATTCTTGCCTTTCTGATCTTCTTATGAATGTTAGGCCCCCTTAAGCATGTTGAGTAAGACTCTGCAGTTACTCTGAGGTTAACTGAAGTGGATTTGACTAAAACTTACACAGTCCTGTTGATTGGATTCAATCTAAAAGATATAGTCTATTTTTCTTGACTTATGTCTACTCATGAAAGTATTTGGACTGTCTATGACTACAACTAATAGAAATTCTTAATTTCATTTTCTAGGCATGGAAATACTATTGATTTTTGTGACTACATCAGATAAGAAACCTTGAGACCTTTTATGAAATTGAGAGTCTTTTATATGAGCCCTTGGATTTGCTGGGTGTGCACTCATTTGTCAGGTGCAAAAGGGTCTCTGTGGAGGGATGCAACGAGGCAGCAGTTGACAAGACTCTCTATAATCTGGGAAAGATGGTCTACGGCACAGGCTGGGGTCTCAGGGGGCACTGCCCACAGAGGATCAGGGTCCTCAACCCCTCCTAATTTTCAGAGCTGGAGAGCTGCCCCTAGAAGGCCTCTAGTGGGACAGCCACGCCACCCAGAAGAGGTGAGGTGGCCTTCCGCCTCTATTACCCACCAGCTGTCCACTATTCCAGGCCAGCTGGATTTGTCTCTCTTCAGAGCTTCAAGAGTATGCCAAGGTTGACATTTATAATGTTCCCTGGCAGGCAGTACCCTCTGGCTTCTCATTACTGTCATTATAACCTCCCTATGTAGAGAGTGCCGCCCCCTGGTGTGCCCAGTGTGCACCGTATCATCTGATGGCAAGGTGCTCCCAACTACATTCTCTCACTGGGTTCTCACTCAGCATTCTGACTCAGGGCCAGGATGATTATCCCTCATTATTGGAAGGAAACTGAGGCTCAGAGGAGCAAAGTGGCTGTCCAGGGTCACACACAATCAGCACCATCTCCTGCACAGGATAGCAACCTGGGTTAGGTGTGAGGGGAACTAGGTTCTCAGGACAAGCCCTCAGTACTCTCTAGAGCTGCAGGGGAGCAGGACAGAGCTGTCTGTATCTCTGCCCCTCCTAGGAATATATCCACTCCATCCCCAGGTCTGTGACCTCTAGCCACTTGTCAGCACCATCATCTGCCAGTGCAGCCTGAGAGATCAACCGCCTTCCAGGCCCTGGTCTGGGGCTTACCCAGGCATCACTAAGAACAGTGTCTCTTTCCACTTGTACACAGAGTTTCTTCGGTCCCGAGTCACCACCACGTGTTCAGGGGATGCATGAACCTGTAGCTGGGGATTCTTGAAAGTCACTTCGATCCATGAGAAGCCAGCCTTCTTCGTCTCATACTGGCCCGTCACCTCAACCCCTGAGAGGACCGGACCAGAGAGATCAAAGCTGTGGCTTGAGCCAGGGATAGATACTGATCACATCCTTCCTGATAACATCCCCTCGAGTTCTGCACCAACTCGCCTCCTCAGGAAGGGCATCCCTTTCCTCATTGTTACTTTACACTGAAGCCTCTCTACTCATCTGTAGGTTTTATATGGCTTTGGAGAGGCCCCAAACCGTGGTGATGGCCATCCTCAGATGAGACTTCTGAGAAGGGAGGTCTTGTCTCAAGTTAGTAAGTCTTTGTAATGCCACCCTAGTGTGCCTGGCTCTGAGCTGGGTGCTGTGGCCAAGGGTAAAATGGAGAATCGATGCTCCCCATCCTCAGGGAGCAGTCAGACTGCTGGACCTGAGAGATGAAGTGGGAGACCACATGGATCTGCGAGGTGCCAGGGAGCCATGGATGTCCCTTGGCTCCAAGTGGCTCTGCAAGGGTGTGTGAACATCGCAGAGTGGTATGCGTCTCCTTGTCTAACCCAGGGTTGAAGGGGTGGGGCCTGACCAGCACATACACCTCCTCCTCCCACGTCCCCGTCTGGAATATTCTTACCCTTTTCCCTGCTTGTCTGCCAAGGCCCTGCCATTCCTGTGTGAGCCCAGGCAGGCCCCTATCCCTTAGGAAGCTCTGGCCTCCTCCTCTGGCCTCACTTCCACCTGGCTACTGTGCTTGTATCTGCCCAGACCACCAAGACCGACAAAGAAGATGCCCAGTGAAAGGTTCCTGGGGTGACTGTGAGAGTGAGTGCCAGTGTCAGGGCACAGTGGCATGACTATGCCATGATCTGGGACGGGCCTGCACGGGGCCAGGTCTTTACCCACTGTGTGCATCTCTGTGGGCAGGCGGTAGTGGATGTGAGTGGTGAGTGGGTCTCTCTGTGGGTGGACAACTGGGTGTGCACTTCTCACCTTGCTCAGGGTCTGAGAGCAGGTTCACTGGCCCCTGAGAGCGCTTGAGGTCCACACAGAGCCGCTCCACGCTCTGCCCAGGCAGCGGCAGGATTACGGAAGGAACCTGCATGGGGGCTAAGACAGCCAGTGCATGTTTTCTGAGGCAGGGAGAGCAGGCTGGGGGACAAGGATGGGACAGGGGCTGAGGGAGCCGGCAACTTACCTGGGGATGAGGCTGCTGTGGCTGTTTCTAAAAGAAAAAGTCTGGGTTTAGGCAGCTCCTTCCTGCCAAGTGGGGGTTGAGGGATGGTGTAGTGGATAGGTGGAGTGAGGGATCCCTTCCACTTCAACATCAAGGAGCCCACGTGACAGGCTCATAGATATCCCAGTGTTCTCCCCTCCCAGGGTCTCCCCATTAGCACAAGAAGCTACTCCAGGGACACTGGCCTTTGATTTTTATATCCATACCATGCAACACAGCTTGATCAGTGTTTGAGATGATTTGTGATGCTGAAGCAGGCATGAGTGCAGGAACATTCAGACACAAAAAAGAAGAAGGCAGTCAGGATGCAGAACAAGCAGCACACCCTCCCATCATCACTGCTGCCTGCCACCACTAAGTTCCAGCCCCTCAGCCCCACACGTACAACCCACCTAGAATAGCCTTTGCCACGGGAGATTTTAAAACAGAAGATCATGCCATTAGGGAAAATGCTGAGGGGACAGGTCCGACCTGGCTCTACAGCCATGTCTGAGTACAGATTTGGAGATCAGAAACGGCTCAAGGGACCGTGGTTGGCATTGTAAATAGAGGAAGACCTCCCTTTCTAGAAGGTTTCATCATGAGTCAGCCTCTGAGTTCAGCGAATCCTATTTAGTGAAAATGGTGGGCAGATAACATCCTACCTTGGGGAGCGGGGGGGATGCCTGATGCCCGTAAGCTGAGTGGGGGAAGAGGAGGAAAGGAGTTGGCAATGACTAGTCTAAATAGTGCCATGATGAGCACCACTGGAAAGTCCCTGTCCCTCTTGGGATCCAAGGTCCCCTCTAAACAAGGAGTGTGGGAGAGGCTGCTCTGTCAAGGGTAATTGGAAACTAGTTTTGAAATATTTCATTTTGGACCAAAAAAAAAAAAAGGGCTTTTAGTTTTGAGATAGCAATCTTGTTCTCTAACATGAATTACTCCACCAACAAGAAAACCCCTGTTCCAGCCACGTGGATCTTGATGTCCTTTTCACTGAAGCCTGGCATTTGTCTGGAATGGTCTTCATATTACCCCAAATAATTATAACAAATGGCCAAAAGGCTTTCTTTAGCTACTGGCCTTAATGCTCTAACTGACACATAAAGCATTCTCACAACCTAGGGACAGCTGAAAGGGCCAGATGAGCTCACTCCTAAAGAGATAAAATGCTGAAGACAAGGCAAAGGGGTGGCTGGTAAGCAACTGGGAAGGGAGGCCAGCCCCCTCAGGAAGTATGCTCCCACCCTCAGGCTCCCAACACTTGATGCTCCTTCAGGAGAACACCTGAATTGAACCTACCCACAATCACTTTACATCCTGCCCTCAGCAATCAACCCTGGTCTGGCCCTGTGGTCAGGGCTTTATCTCACTCCACTCCATGGGACAGGTTCAACGATTATCATAAGAAAACCAAGGCCCTCAAAGGGTCAAAAGTGGCTTACAGTGTACTACCATGTCAGGCAACACATGCCTGTTCAGGTGTTGCAAGGGATAAGAAGAAGGAACATCAGGAGCACCAGGAGGTCCAGGTATCTTCAGAAAGCTGCCCATTCCATATCCGAAATTCGTTGGGAAGTCAGGATTGCCAGCTTTGGAGAAGTTGACACATGCAACCTTCTCTCAGACAGTCTGTGGGTCCTAACAGCCAGGTTTGGGTCCCCACCCAGGAATGGGATGTGGACAGGACAGGTGGCTCCCCCTTTCCCCACTGGCCACAGTTAACGCTGGAACAACAATGGACCTCTTTCCAACTCCTCCCCCCAGGTGTCATGCCTCCCCCCTGCAGGACCCCTCAGACTACCTTGTCTACTCAGTCCTCCTCTTCCGCCAAGGGGAGTGTGTGCAGAGGAGAGAGTTAACCCTGGAACAACAATGGACCTCTTCCTAACTCCTCCCCCCAGGTGTCATGCCTCCCCCCCGCAGGACCCCCTCAGATTACCTGGTCTACTTAGTCCTCTTCTTCCACCAAGGGGAGTGTGTGCATAGCTGATTCCTAATCAGACACACCTGAACTTAATTCCCAGGGCTGTCACCACCCAGGTGAGCTGGACAAGGCACTCACCTGTCACAGCCAGGGGCAGAACCTAGTCTGTGGCCGGGGGGTCACAGTTTTGTCACTCTCCCTCCCCTCACCCCCTTCCTCTTTGGCACCTGGTTTTCTAGGCCGTGGGTCTCCTCTGACAAGAAAGCTGAAGAGAATGTTACCTGGAAATCAGTGGAACCTAGGTTTGCTTCTTGGACCCACCTTCCTAGGGTTCCAGTTAGATGGAAACTGTGTTCCTAGTGCCAGGGACAGGGACTGAGGGGCAGCCCACATTTGAATGAGCAGGCAACAAAATGTACCCGTGTGTTTGGTCAGACAATGCCACCTTCTGGCACCAGGACTGGAGAGGCCTGGGGTGGACCTGGGCCCTAACCAGTGACATTGTGGGGCTGGTGCCCTGGACCCTGTGTCAGCAGACTACCACCAAGGCCAGTCTTTAAGGATATCAGGCCCTTACCTGAGTGGACATTCCTGTTGCTATTTTCTGGGTGAGAGAGGGAGAGAGGGAGGGAGGGGGAGAGAGAGAGAGAGAGAGAGAGAGAGAGAGAGAGAGAGAGAGAGAGAGAGAGAGAGAGAGAGAAAGACAGTCAATTTGATCAATTTGAAGTGCTTATATTTAGTCTTGCTACGCAACTCCAGAACAACAAATGTGCAATGAATTTGGGGAGCCAGGAGACCTCAGTGAAATGAATCCCTGGGACCCTGGGAGTCTGTGGATGGCGGGTTGGGTCTTGGTGGGGATGCAGGGGAAGGGCGGGGGAGAATGCTGGGTGGAAACTGCTCCCAAAGCTGAGACCCCAATCCCACACCCACCATCTTCCACAGGCTTCTCTGCAATTTGAGAGTGTTCTTGGCCTTCAGGTTTGGTGACCACCATAGATGTGAGAGGAGTGACAAAGTTGTAACTGAGGGACAAGTTCAGTGCTCGGGTCTCAAGGGCCTGCCGCTCCGCATCTGGTGCAGAAACACTGTAGGTCGAGGACAGCAGAGCTCAGAAGGTCCTTGAATGTGGGAACAGATTTCTCATCTGGTCCCTTCTGGGGGATCTCTCTGGGAGAATCTGTAGCCCAGACACGACACCAAGACCGCTCTCTCCATGCTTAGGAGATGCCATGCCAGCTGTGCCTGCCACTTGTGACTGGCTTGGGGAGTTGCTAACGCTGCGTGTGGCTCACAAGGGCCAGGGTCACTCACCTCTGCTCCAGCAGTTGCTGGATAGTCAGGTATGCCCAGAGTCTCTCTATGAAGCCGTGGAAGATATACTTGGGGCTCCGGAACTCCTCCTCCTGCGCCGCCACGCTGGTTTCCGTTTGGAAGGTGATATTCTGCTTATGCTAGAAAGAGGGGCCCAGTCAGGGCAGGAGTAGTGAGGGCCTGACATCTGCACCTGGCCTGGCACTTCTGAGCTCTCTCATGATGGCAGCTGGTGCAGGTCCCCTGCACTGACTGCGAGGACCACATTTTCTCCGAGTAGAGTTGAGGGTAGGGAGGGAGTTCAGGGGTGCAAAGAGTGTAGGAAATTAAAGCATGGGAAGTCCCTGAATGTGAGAATAGATTTCCCACCCAGCCAGGAGCCTGGAGATCCAATCCCAGATTTCCCAGAACCCCAGCAGACTCATCTGGAGGTAGGGAGGGGTGCAGAGGTAAGGGGTGTGGTCACAGAGCCTCCCAGGATGAGAAGAGGTGGAGATAAAAGGTAGCAAATGATCCCAGATGCAACGAGGCAGGTGCAGAGCTTGGAGCTCAGACCAGCCAACCTGCTGAGGGAAAGGGAAATAAGGATGGGATTAGAACCCCGGGCCAGTGTAGAAACAGCAGCAGGAAGGATCTGCAAGGTGGTGTGGAGAAAGGGTCCCCAGATACAGCCCACTCTTGCCCAAAGACGAGGAAATGGGACAAAGGGCCTTTTCCCTAGTGGCCAGAGTTGGGAATAGAACTCAGATGTCACAGCTCTGGATTTGGGTCCCATTCACTCCAACAACTGTCCCCTGCCCACACTGGCTCCTCTGCTGGGGCGAGCTAGGGTGGGACGATGACAAGGAAGCATGGGCCCAAGCTGTGTGAACTGGCTGCTTCTTCCTCCAAGGAGGGGCCTGAGCTCTCAGGCTGACCTAGCTAACAGCCTGGGAAACGGCTCTGGGGGCAGAGGACCCCTAGGCTCTCTCCCTAGAGATCCTTCTACAACGTGGATCAGCTCCTGCCCCCACTGCTGGAACCAGCCACCTCTGTCTCTTGCCCAGGCCTGGCCTCCCAAAGCTTTGACACATATGAGCTACCTGCACAAATTTTGCCTTATCTGCACGAACAGCTACTTATTTGATGTTTTTCCCTGAATGAACTTTAAATAGGCTAACATTTTTTATTTGGCCTTATCCCAATCAATAATATCTGTGAAATCTTAGGTCTGAGATTTGAGTCATACTTTTCAGAACACACATTAAAATAGACACATAATGACTAAAACAAAGACCTTTCTGCCTGTGACCCTGGGCCACCTTGGCTTCCACATCTTGAGAACCCCTGGCCTCCAGGCTCCCATCAGTTGCAAACATGTGTTTACACTAGATCAAAAATTAATCCCACAGTGACTTTATGAGGTAGGCATGTGACTTATTTCCATTTTACACAGGAGGAAACTGAGGCACGGGGATGTTAAGTGACTTCCCCATGTCTCACCTCTGGGAGGTAGCAGAACTGGGTTTGAAGCCAGGCAGGCTGCTTTTCCTGAGACAAGGCCTTGGGCCCTGATACCTACTGCCATTTCCTCCACAAATGCTGCCTCCTGTCACAGGAGTCTAAAATATTCCTCCATCAGTCCACCATTTGGTTTTGCCCACCTCCTACTTCTCTCTCAGTCTTTGCTGAGCCTCCTCCAGGAAGCCCTCCCTGATCCCCAGATCAGGCTGGGGCTCCCACTGCTGCTTTCCTGAATTTCTGGGTTAGATCCCAGCCTGTAGTGCCTTGCTTGTGTGATGAAGTATCTGGGGGCTGTCTCTCCCATGAGGACATGGAGGGGTTGGCCTCATTCACTGCTGCATCCTCAGGGTCTAAAGAAGGACTTGGCACAGATCAGGTGCTCAGTTTCTCTTTGTGGAATGACAGACTTCCTGGGAAGAGGCAGAGAAGCCTGAGCAAGGACAGGGCGCCACGCAGTGAGCTAGGTTCTTAACCCAGCTGCAGTGTGGCCTGGGGCAGGTTACCTGCCCTGCCTGGGGCTCAGTCTGCTCATCTGAGAAATGGGAGCATACTCCCTGCTCACTGTAACCTCAAAGGGCCATTATGAGGACAGGAGGGGCTGACAGCTAGGAAGGAGTCCTTGCTGGCACCTTGTGCTCACAGGTGTGCAAACTGATTACCGAGTGCTCACATGAGCGAGGCACAACACAGGTGGTCTTGAAAGAAACTGGTGTTACTCACAGGTGGCATAGGGGAAACCTGAGGCTCAGGATACCCTGAGACAAGCTGGAGCTCAGTGGTTCTGGCTGCAGAGGCTGGGCTGCCACCGCTTCCTCCCCTCCAGGATTGCTTGGTCATACTCACCACCTTCCCGTTGACTCTGGCTGTCAGTACCTCAGGGCTGTGGTCCTGGAGCTTTCCAGCCACTACCATCTCCGAGCCCTTGAAGAAGAGCCGGAAGTTGTCCTTTGTGACCTCCTCCACAGCATTGCTGGGGTACTCAAAGGCCACTGCCGTCAGCAGTGGGTTGGCCACCTCCTGGTAGAAGTCCTGCAGGGTGGGGTATGTCATGAAGGCTGGGCTGGGGCGTGCCCACCTCTCTGGGCAGCCCACCTGGTGCCCGCTGGCACCTGGAGCTGCAGGGCAGAGTCTGAGTCCTCGTAGATGCGCCGAGCCAAGCCGCCATTGTCCAGCGCCAGCTTCTCCAAGAAGGCATAGCTGACGTCGAAGCCAAACCCCAGGCAGAAGAGGTTGTACTGGCCGCCTATGGCTTCCCGCACATTCTTCTGAATCTGCGTGGGGTTAGTCTCCCCTGGACCCGTGAGTTTGGGATGAGGGTGAGAAAATAATGATTTGCTCAATGGATACTTCTGAAATCTCAGAACTAGGGGGGCCTCAACAACCCCCTTTCCTGCCCAGGTCCCACAGTAAGCCTTTGAGCAGTGTGCTCCAGAGTCACAGCAGTGGCCTCACCTACGGTGGGGTCGCCATCCGTGAGCAGGAGGATGAGTGAGACGCTCCCTGAGGGCAGCAGTTCCTTCTGGTTGCTGTCCTCCAGCAGCTGCACGGCCATCACCATCGCATCGTTGATGTTGGTCCCTGAGGGGCACAGGCTCTCAGGGTGACTCCCAGCCAGGTGCCCCAGGAGCCCCCAGCAGCAGATCTGTAGAGGCAGTTACCTCCGTGGGCCTGGATATGGGCAGCAAAGCTCCGGGCCTTGTTCACATTCTCGGCCGAGGCTGGCACCAGCGATGGCTCCCACTGGGTAGCTCCCTCATTGAAGATGATGAGGTTGAACTGGTCTCTGGGGCTGAGGTCATCCAGGATCTTGATTAGGGCTTTTCGGGTCTGGTAAAGGGGGGGAAGGGGACAAGTGGGTGACTTGGAAGGCTCCCTGAGGGCTCAGCTGCCCCTGGGCTGGCATCCCTGGACTCCTGTCTGGGTTAGAAACATGGTATATGCTCTAGGGACAGGAGCTGCCCCAAACTTGGGCCAATCCTGGCCCCTAGAAGCCCCCAGCCCAGAAAGATGGAGAAAGGAGGGTCTGCCTACTGGACCCGAGCTGAAGGCACGAGGGGCCTGGGAGTCTTCAGGGCCCTGCCCTGGTCCACAGGACCTACCTGCTGGATTTTTCTGCCACTCATGGAGCCACTCTTGTCAATGACAAAGACCACATTCTTGGGCATTGTGGACAGGCCCTCAGGGGCGAAGTAGTGCACAAAGTATCCGTTCTCGATCTGTGGCCACAGTGAGACCACACGCAGGTGATCAGAACTGCATCCTGCCCTCTCCATCCAGCCTCCTTACCCAAATTCTTAGGCTCTCCTTGTTCCAATTCCCCCAGCTCCATCCACTACTAACCTCCCCAGAACTCAGCCATCTTTCAGGGGTCAGTCCAGCCCCTCTCTTGCAGAAGATTTTCCCGCTTATGCACAGCCCACTAGCACTCTCCTTGCAACTTAACCTCCTACTTGCTTTCGTTTTTGAGGTAGCCTATACTAAAAGGCTCAGACACAATAAACCTGACATCCTTTTATGCTGTAATTGAGCATAAAACAGAACTGTGAGTCTCCTGCTAACAAAGACAAAGAGGGACCCTCAGGGCAGCTCTTCCCAGAGACAGACCTTTCCTGCCTCTGAAAGGGAAGGGTCTCAGGGACGATACAATTAAACTGCCTGTTTTCTGTCTGTGGTGGCCCCCGGTGCCTACTGCCAAGTAGGGGTGGTCATTTTCCTCTTTTAGAATACACAAGCTCAGGTCCTTGAGGGCGGACAGATTTCCAGGTTGCTCTGGAGTCCACCTACCTGAATGGAGCCACCAGAGAGGGTCTGGTTCACATCATACCGGATGATGAGGCTGCCATCCAGGACTGTGTCCTGCTGCTCAGACTTTTGCTGCTGGGACAGCGTGGGCTTGAACCGGATATGAGCCTGGAGGAACAACCCAAGTTGCTGTTGAGAGGAGCAGCAAGGCTGTGCCGATAACACCCTCCACCCTGTCTGTATATTGGGAAGTCAGAACTTCAGGATGCAGTCTTGAGTCAGTATTCCTGGAAACTTTTCTCAGGCTGAGCTACTGACAGGCTACCTTCATAAAAGAGATGGGTTGTGAGAGTGAGTCCCAATCCTGGAACTATGCAAGCAGAGTCTGGCTCAGGATGTGTGCCGTCTCCTTCTCCCCACCTGGGCCCAGGACTCTCTCATCAGTCTACGACCCAACTTCTTCTCCCACAGGTCTCAGGGCTCATTTGAGGGCCTACTATCCTCTAGGTCTCGCCCTCCCCCTCTGTCAAATGAAGCATGGACACAGAGATCTCAGAAACCTCACAGAATCCGCCCAGTTGTCTTGCTCTCAGGAAATCCAGGTTCACAGGACTGGGCTGAAGATAGGGCCCTTGATACCCCCTCCCGTTGACTGTGTCAGGCCTACCTTGGTCTTGTTCTTTGAGGTAGTGAGAGCATCTGCCAGCCCATTGATCATGAAGGTGCTCTCCGTCTCCAGGAAGTTGATGCCCTGGGGCTCGAAGATGTGAATGTCCATCTGGAGGCAAGATGTGGGTCACTGGGTCAATTGGGAGCCTGGGTTGGGCCTCACAGGAGGCCCAGGGGTGAGGAGGGACTGCTCTCAGTAAGGCAAGGGTAGTCTAGGCCTCCTGGGAAGATGCAGTGCCAGGTACCTGCAGGTGCTTGACCAACTGCTGGGGCTGCACTTTCAGCAGCAGCTCATACACCCCCAGACGCCGCTGGAGCAGCTCCTCGTACACCAGCTCAAAGGTGACCTTGGCAGAAGGAGCCACGCTGACCGACACCTGGAACTGCTCTGTCTTTCTCCCGGAGGCCCTGGGGAAGGAAGGCATCAGGCCTGCCCCTCCAGGCCAGACAGGGTGGGAGGCAGGAGCGAGGTTGAGGACCAAAGGCAGGACATCCTCTGTCTATGACCCTCCCTGCTGGAGCTCCCCATTGGCTCACTTGACAAGGCCGGCGCTCTTTCCCTGTGCCACCGCTGCGCTGTACTGTTCCTGGGCTGCAGCCTTCTCCTTGAGGTTTCCTGGGTAGGTCACACCATCAATGGTCCTGGGGCAGGAGGGTGAGTGTTGTCTGGTGGGAGGGGGACCTACTCCACTCCTGCCTCCTCCAGGGAGTCTTTCCAGGACTTGGTGTGTCTCTTGACACAGCGACTCCTGTCTCTGCTGGTGCCCACTGCTATTTTATTATGCACCCATTGCATACAAAACCCTGTGTAGGATACTGGGTGAGGGTGGGGGCCTCTTTAAAGTGCACCAGGCCTCCACCTTCCCTGAGGCATGCACAGTATCAGTACACCTGCATTTTGTGGAAGGCACAGGAGAGGGGAAGCTGCCATGGGCAGGGCTGGCTAAATCCTGTCTTTCTTCTCATGTCCGGCATGGCCTCAGACACCAACTTGCTCCTTCCATCTCCCAGTTAATCACCAGCAAGAGTTTTCTGAGTGGCACTTGGGCCAAGACTGAGGAAGAGGGAGATGAGACCGAAGGCTCTGGCCCCTTTCCCCTGCAGCTGTCTCCCTCTTCCCCCCATACAGGGTAGGCACTCTGCAGGGAGGTTGGCATCTCTGGAAATAGGTTTTGGGCAACTGGTGGATGGGTCTTCTGGGGTGGTGGACATGCTTCTAGCTGCCATCCTTTGGGGCTGAGAAAAATCTGCCCAGGCCATTTCTCTAGAAGAAAAATGACTTCTCCAAAACCTCCCTGTAGGCTGAGTAGGGGCATGTCTGGTAAGCATATACCGGCTCCATCTGAGGTTGCATGGAAGAGTGGGAGTGTGTGGAGGTGGGCGGGAAGGGGAGCAGTCAGGATGTCAGGACCACACGTCCCTCCTCCCTGACCTTCCTGGTTATACTTTAACTCTGGGCCAGGTGAGTGGGCAGCAGGGCTCCTCCTCCTGGGTGAACAGTTCTTGATCCTTCCAGATGCCCAGCTGGGGCTCCTGACCAGGTCAGGGAGCAGGAAGCCCTCTCACTCCCCTATCTCATGCAACAACAGGATCTGGGTCCAGAGAGGGGCCATGACAGTCCTGGGCTCTCAGGAGATGTGATGGGCCGGGACCTGGCAACTGCTGGTCTTGGCACCCGCCAGCACAGCCTGTGAGGCTCACACTACAAGTTGGGCAGCACAGGTGTGGGCTCTGGGTTAGGAAAAGTAGGGGCTGCTGTGGAACAGGGAGTGAGTGGGGAGAGAGGGCAGAGCCAATGGCAGGGACCTCAACTCCCACTGTTTTCCAGAGGCCCTAGCATACATGGGGACCCTGCCTGAGACTTCCTCTCCGCCCCACCATCACCCTCCCTGTTTCTGGGCAGCCTATCCTGGGGGCCAAGGACAGACAGAGAGTCTTTAGCAAACATTGCAAAACTGAGTCGGGAAGGGTCGGGGTAGAGGGCAGGGGACAAAGGAAGAATCATCACTGACTCAGAGTCCACAGAAACCTCAGGTGTATTCAGATGTGGCCCAAGCAAAAATGCCCTCTGCAGTATCCCAGTATCCCAGTTTGGGGCATGACAAGGATCCTCCTTGGGGTGACTCTCCAATGTGGGGCAGGCCGAGGGTTAGGAAATTTTCTATATTCTGAGCTGGAATCTGCCTTTTGGTGATCCCCTCCTGCCTGGGTCTGGCCTCAGGATGCCCCATTTCTGTGCTCCACAAAGGCAAAGAAACAAGATGCTGTGGTTCTCTGCCCACCACCTGGGCAGCACTTAAGGATGTCAGATGGAGACATCTCAGAACATGCAAGTTCCCTAGTAAAGCCCCTCTCCCTGCACGGCCTCTGGGTGGAGCACACACTCCTGAAGACATACATCCCGGTATGCCTCCCTTCAGGAAGAGGGTCTGATGCAGTGCAGTACAGGGGTGGGGGGAAGAAGGGTAGGAAGGCACCTACATGGAGAAGTTGGTGATGAAGGCTTTCTTTGGCAGCTCCATCTGGAAGGTGGCCTCCTGCACAGTATCGGCCCTATTGACCACCCGGCTGGTGACAACCGTGTGGGCAAAGCGGGAGGAGACTCTGGAGTCCACAGTGAGGCTGTAGATGTCGATGCCATTCTGGACCAGTGAAGGAGAAGGGGGTTGGACAGTTTCAACACCACCGATTCAAGAGTGGGCCCTGACCCTGCGTCTAGACCAAACCCTGCCTCCCAACCCACCCGAGCCACTGAGCAGGTCCCAGGCTGTCTTGATCTATAGGGCCCGTGGTGCCCTGTGGAGAATGACAAGCTCCTAGTGCTGGTGAAGCCTGAGCCCATGTCTGAAGGGTATCATACTTAACATCTGAGCAGAGGTAAGGGCCCTGGTGGGGTCAGGCAGCTTTAGCTCTGCCCAGAGGAAGGGCAGTGAACAGGTTCTCTGACTTCTGGAGTCTTTGGCCTCCATGGAAATGAGAAAGCAGCTCCCACCAGTTTCCTACCCACAGGAGCTGGAAGGATTGGGAGGTAGATGAGGGTCCAGTCTCTAGGAATTGGGAATCTCCCTCCTTGCCCCTTTTCCCTGAGAAGGACCCTCTCCAGTTCCCCACACACCTCCTCAGGGCTCTCCCCAAGCACATGCTCTTTGTCCTGAGGTCTGTGGTCTCAAGAAAGGACACATGTGCACCCATGCAGAGCTTCACACACCTCTTACCTGTCTGTGCTGCATGCTGGTGCACGCACGAGCTCTGTCCAGCACACACAGCTGCCTGTACTCCCAGCTTGGTACAGAGGTGCTGAGGGCTCGTTTAAATGCTTGTTTGCACCAGGCACTGTACTAAGTACTTTAAAGTATTATGAGCTTGATTTTCACAACAATTCTCTGAACCGGTTCTATTACTACCCTGTTTTACAGATGAGGAGACAGACAGACGCAGCATAATTTCTCCTAAGTCGCTCAGCTAGAGAGTGGTAGAGCTGGACTCCTTATCTTCAAATGGAAATAATAGGATCACCCCCTCTACTAAATGAGAGAATACCTGTAAGGCTCCAGGGTAGCACCTGGTGGGTGGCCAGTGCACTCTTTTGCACACACACTGATGCACACGCACTCGTATTGACACGCTTGAACCAGCGGAGGCCTTCCAACTCCCCAGACACCTTCTCCCACCCCCGCTCCTGCAGCCCATGTGCAGGTGCACACAGGCACTTGTGGCTGCCCGCTACCTTTTGGGCAGTGGTGGTCTGGAGGACGACCAGCAGCGAGAACAGGGCCAGCTCGAGGCCGCAGGTGCGGAAAGGGGCTGGGAGTTTCATCGTGGTTCCACGTCTGCCAGGCTGCTTCTGAACTTGAGAGCAAGTGGGGGAATGAATTAGTAACTTGTTTGCTGCCCCACCCCTGCGGGGGCAAGGTTCTGGGAAACTGGGATCCACAAGCCAAAAATCACAGTACCCTCAGATAAGCAAGCGAATGACGAATGTCCCATGGACTTTGGCTGGGGGCAGGAACGGATATTGACGAAAGGCAGGCTCAGGTTGGAGTGGGGCACTGACGCCCCTTCTGAAATATTCAGAACCCTTCCAGGCATCCCCACCCCTCACACCAGTCATTCCACTCACAAGCTCCCAGGTTCCCAGAGCTGGGGGACACAATGTGAAGAATCTGCTTTCTGTAAGTCCAGCCTGGGTAGAAGCAGAGGGATGGACAGGAAGACTAGGGCTTCAGGGATATTCCAGGCAGCTCCCTGGAGGAAGGGGGCCTTGGCAGCCAGGTGTGTGTGGACCATGGGGGGAACTGAAGGCATTGAGAGGCTCTTGGATGTCTGTGTGAAGCAAGATCTACTGGGGCTGAGGCAGGATGGATTGGTCTTATTTATAGAATGAGAGGTACTGGGTCCAGGACATCCCTTCTCTCCCCCAAGGTCCCAGGCTGCTATTTGGGCAACATTAATCTAGCCAGGGCTCTAGGCTCAACACTAGCAGGGCCTTCCCCAAGACAAGGAAGACCTGCAACTTGAAAATACAAATGGAGAGTCAACAAGACGCCACACCATATGATCCAGAGGCCTTCATGCAGGGCATTTATTGACAGAGAGCACAGAACACAAGAGGGTTAACAGCACAAAGAGCACCTGAGGGAGTGATGGCATAGAGGTCAGTCGTGCCAAGGGAGTTTGTGAATTGTTTCAGTGAGAGGGCAGAATGCTGCTGTTGTGAGTAGTCTGATGCTGGTGCAGCCCAGACCTCTGCAAGAGCTGCCTAAGAGCCTGTGGTGGGTCCCTGGTGAATTTTGTCAGTGTGCCTTTAATAAAGCCAAAGTGCTCCTTTTAGAACAGCAAGAGTAAGTAAATATTCAGCACTCTGGCTGCAGCTGGTGCTTGCATTCCCTGGTGGTTCTGGGAAAGCCAACCCCTAAGTCTATGGCCACAGATGGGTAAAGATGAGTCATGAAAGCGTGGCAAGGTGCCAAGCCCTGGGTCAGGGAAAGAGGATGGCTCAGAAACACCTGCCCTGAGGGGGGCCAGTCGTCTTGGTGGGGGGGTCCATACGGGGCCCTGGGGCAGTGAGTGGCTTCCAGAGGCTAGGAAAGGGTCTTCTCCATCAGCCCTGCCTCCATAAGAGCCAGTAGCATCTGGTGCATCCAGTAGACTTTGGAGCTACTTCTAGGGCTGCAAGTAAAATGATCCCCTTCCTCAGCATGACTATGGCCCAAAGCCCCATCTCGGTGCACATCTCTACTGCTCACCCTTTTGGCTCTGGATATGACTGGTACACAGGGGGAACACACTCCTTCAGTATCTGAGGAAAAAGCCTCTCCCAGGCACCCTGTGAGTAGGTCCAGGCCCTTCCCTACAGAAGGTCTGCTCCCTTGGGGCACAGATCATGGGCCCGGCCTGGAATCAGAGCTATATAAGGAGGTCAGGCTGGCTGGGAACATGGGAAAGTCTCCATCTAGCCAGGTCCGCCTGCCCTGCAGGACACAAGAGGCTCCCCAGCAGGCATTAGCCCTGAGTCAGGCACTGCAAGCCTGGAACTGGCCAGTTTAGCCTGAAAGGAGCCACGTCAGCCTGTCTGTGTCTTGCCACCACAGTGGGAACAGGGCTCTATGGTGTCTTGGGTCTGACAGCTCTATGCACACTGGGGACCAGGACTGAAGAGCAGTGAATCACATTGGCTGAGAATCTGATGCTCCCATGCCCCAGGCAACTTGGTGGGAGTGGAAAGGGGGAGGCTCACCCTGCTGTTTGGAAGAGGAGACAGTAGCTCAGGAAACTGCCAGAAGGGAATCTTGATCTGGTTTGTCTTGGAGGGGGACAAATGCTGGTAAGGAGGCAGCATGAACAAGGGTGCAGGGGAAGGGGCTTTGAGGACCCTAGGTGCTGCAGAGCCTTGGGGTCCTTGGAGACATCTCAACGGCTTCTGTGGAAGGCAGGGGGAGGGGGAGAGCCCCGAGCCCCCACTCACTTCACTTTGAGCCTGCTAACTGTGGCCTGCTTTATGAAATAGGCTCCAGCTCAACTCCTCTTTTGTACAGAAGGGGAAACTGAGCCTAAGAAGAGTCTTTTCTGAAGTTACACAGGTCAGTGCTGGGTTTCCATGTTCAAGGCTCTTTCGAGTATGTGGCAGTGGCCACAACAGCACCTGCGTTATCCTCTGGACTCACCCCACAAATGCCCTGGAAGAGTACAGGACACATTCCATACCCTCACCCTGTCCTCCCTCTCCCCAATGGTCATGGCTAGGGACCAATCAACACCCTCCAAATTCTGGAGCCACTTGGCATCCTCTTTATTGGTGATTCCAAGGTGCTGGTGCAGAGCCCTTGGCTGAAGGGTCAGGGCCATGGGAGAGAGTGGTAGCTCCAGAGGCAGCAGGGGAGGGGGGGTATTCTGTCATTAAAAAAAGAGTTCTTGGGAAAGGCTCCTGTGTCTAGGTGTTCGATGGCAAGGGGCATGGTGTGCACTTCTCAGCCAAAGACACTCTTGGCAGGTCCGGCTTTTGGCTTCTCAAAGACTGTTTCTGTTCCTGTGCGGGTACGGCTGAACACTGACGGGGCAGCTGAGCCAGCTTGCTCTGTGGGAGAAGGTACAGTCAGGGCCCAGCTGGGCTTCCTGGGAGGGGAGGACCCTTGGGTATGGAGCACCCTTTCCTGAGCCCAGGAAATCTGGACTCTTAGAAAAGGAACCCTGACCCCTGTCCCCACCACTGACACATATCTGTGCCCCAGCCCTCAGTCCCAGCCCCACCCGACTGGGGGACACTCACCACACTCCCGCATGACCTGGTAGGTCTTGGACTTGATCTCCTGGTTCTTGGTCAGGCTCTCTCGAGCCCCCTTTAGGTCCTCCTCCTTCACAGGGGGGCGCTTCTTCCTGATGGGGGCTTCCTCGGCACCAGTCTTGGAGACCCCAGAGTTTCATCTTACCACTTGAGGCCTTGAGGCAGAGACCCCTTTCCTATGCACCTTGGCCAAGACCTCTCTTCCCTGTTCACTGAACTCAAGTCGATTCAAGGCCACATTCCTCTTCCAGGAAGACTTCCTGACTATAATCCACCCACCACAAGTTTCCCAGCCCTCTTGGCCTGACTTGTCCATCTGCCTAGTCAAGCTCAGGGCTGGGCACAATGGGCAAAGGGAAAGGTATTAGCTTTGAGACTGAGCAGTCCTACTTGGTGAGTTCTGAGACCTGCTCACTGTGTGGCAGGGTCCCTTAGGGATTGCCCCCCTTCCAAAAAAGCACCAATATTTACTTTTGTGTTTTGAGGGGGTAGAAATGAGTTAGGGGGACCAGATGCCCACAAAATTACAGTCTGAAGTCAGCACCCACCCATGAGGCAGGCAGCAAGAACAACTTTCCTCCTTGGCAGTCTGGTCTATCTGTCCTTCCACTGCTGACTTCCATTTAGACTCGGGGCTTACCCTACTTCTTAACCTCCAGTGCCTATGAGTCTGAGGCCTCATTCCTCAGACTCACGGGAGGCAAGAGCAGGGGTTCCTTCCCTCAGCCTGGGCTAGGCTCCTAGGGCAATACACTACACCAGTGCATAGGCATACACCCTACTGGGGAGATAACAGGGCATACAGCTGTGTCCCTAAAGGTACAGCCTCGTGTGTACACACATACACACACATCATGTATATAATCAGATGCACTCTCATGGACATACATACACAGATACAGCCTCATATGTACACACATAGATACAGCCTTGTGGATACACACACACAGAGAAAGGTATGGTCTTATGTGAACAGCCACATCTACAAATATGCAAAATTCTACATGCTGAGTTATACCAGGAATGCACACGCACATGCATGCACACATACACACACACACACAAGCCCCCTACACATATCTCCCCACCCCTCCTAACAAGCCAAAGAATCCCACTAAAGCTACACTGAACAGGTACTCCTTGGTGTGTCCTATCTGAGCCCCTGCCTCCCAGGAGCTGCAGAGCCTCCTGTCCATGTTTGGGGCTCAACTCAAGACACAGCTGTCAGTGCCGAAAGTGTCCAGGACTCCACCTCCACCGCCTTTGGCACCAACACATCCTGTGCTGGCCCTCCTACCTGGGACATGGTGGGTGCTGTGTGCGCGCTGGCTCTTGAAGGTGCTTCTCAGACAGGCAGCAGTTGGTGGAAGAGATCTGAGCAGAGTCCAGCTTGCTGGAGCTTATATATCTTGCTTGTCTGTCCTGAGAAGTCACTGCCCCTCCTCCAACAGGCTCCCTGATGATTCAGGTCCACACAGCAGCTGGCTTCAGAGTTTATTCTCGGAGATGAGAGGGGCTCGCTCAGCACTGCTGCCTGGGGGCCACAGCCCTGATAAAAGCAGGTGACTGGGGAGACCCTGTGCCCTTAGGGACAGATGGTTTATTTGCAAGTAGAAGGTGCTGTCACTGCTGGAACTTGCTGCCTGTTTATGGTTGTGGGTCCTGGAATGTGTGACAATCTGAATTGTTCCTCCACAGGGCTCATCCTAGCATGTGGGGGTGTCCCAGAGGAAAGGGAGGGCGCTATCTTGGTTGGACTGCTTCAGACTTGTTTTTCTTTCTCTTCTGTCCCTTCCCCTGAATTCCAATGGAAAGAGATTTTCCATTGCCACAGGACGGCAGGGCAGGAGCCTCCTGTGTCTGTTGCTCAGAGTCATTTGCTCATGGAGAGCTCACTGGGCCTTCACAGCAGATTCAGAGCCAGGGGCTACCAACTGGTTCACAGGTGGAGAAACTGAGCCCACAGGGAGTCTGAAAGCTGCTCATGTTTTTGCTAATGCCCTTGTTGTCTCTACAGCTGGATCCCAGTGCAAGTTTAGCAAAGGCACAAAGCAAGGCGGGGGTAAGGGGCCCTGGAAAGATTGGGGTAAAAACCATGTTCCATGGTGAGGGCACTAGTGATACGAAGGTGGAGAACAGTCTTAGTACAGAACCTCTGACAGAGGTGAGGTAACAGAGGCGGGGCTGGCTTACAGAAGAGTTTAAGCTGCTGCCAGAGGGTGGGGAGAGAGTGAAACCACTCTAGGTATTGAGCTGTGAAGACAAGAACAGGCCCAAGCATTCCCCAGAAAGTCCACTTGGCTCTCCTCTTCTGGAAGCTCCTAATACCCCATCCTTGAAAGGGGAAGATCCTGCAGGGCACAGGGAGGACCTTAACCCTAGGGCAGGTGTGAGGTGTCGATATGGGGAGGTCAGGGCCCTTCCCATCAGATCAGATGCTTCCCAAGCTCCTTTTCAGTTTGTGATGGAGATTATTTTTATCCTTGAAGGCTCCAGGCAGATGGAACCCAACCAGACACTGACATTTGCCACTCCAGGGCTGTCACACCTTGAACCCCAGCCCAATCCTCTGCCCCGCCCCATCCCGGTTCCAGGAGGCCAGGACTGCCAGGCTTGGTCTGAAGCAAGTGTTGACATGCGGAATTCCCAGGACTCCAAACACAGGCCAATAGGCATCTGAGAGCAGGCCAGACCTCGTGAGGGCCCTTCTGCTGGCTCAGGGGTGCCACTGTGAGTGGTGACTGATGCTGTGGCACTGCCCACAGCTGGCTCTGCCCAGGGACCTGCCTTCTAGCCCTGTGACCTCAGGGATGAGGATGTGGGATATCACTCCTTACTTTGTCTCCCTAACTCATTCTTCCGGAGGTAGAGGAGCTTCGACTCTCATTAGCAAGGAAGTGGAAATGGCAAGAGCATGTGTGTTTTTTTTTTCCTTGGCAGATTTTGGAACTCACCTCTGCCATGAGGCTATGCAAGGTTCACACTGTTTCCTGGGAAAAACCTAATTCGCCAGGGAAATCTTTCTGACCCCACAGACCTGTTTCAATGCCAGAGAACACAAAACCAACAACCACAAAAGTGATGGCTTCTTTTTTAAAAAACTGTAATAAGATGTCAAACTTTATTGTAAACCATTTTACAATGTAGGTACATCATCTTCCCTTTCATTTCAAAAATCATTTCCATGAACTGTAATACCACTGATTAAACTGACCCATTGGATGGCAGCTGAAGTAGACCATGGTTTTGCTCACAAGGTCTGACTTCTAATAAACTTTATGAAAAGAAAAATCAAAGTTAAAACAACCAAACCAACCAACCAACCAACCCAGGAGCTCAAAGTGCTCACGGCAAGTCAGACCAAAAGTCCCTCAAAAGCAAAGTCCCTTAGAGTTGCCAATGTTTCACGGGTAAAACAGAGCTCTGTGCTCTTGCATGTGAAACTTCTAAAGCCCAGCCCCACACCCTACAAGATGGCTGCTCCGGCCAGCAGGAATCTCCTAGCACTGCCTATCTTGGTCTGGCTGCAAAAAGGCCCGTGAACTACAGTCTGGAGAGCAGAGCAGGTAGCCGGCTGGGCACTGCTCCCTCCAGAGTTCTGGGGCAGCCCAGCCTTCGGATGTGAAATCGGGGTTGCAGCCTACAGGCCTATACTGCCTAAGGGAAGTTACAACTTGAATTTGAGTCTTTTTATATTTTCCCTGCAGAAAGAGGCATGGCAGGTGACATTAACCCATGACTCCCTGTTGCCAGGGAGGACACAAGTTAAATAAGCTTGAGGCAGGAGACCACCAGTGTGCCCGAGGACTGAAAGGCCACAGACTCTCATCTCACATGTGTTGTGGTTGGGCAGACCAAGAAGTCACCATCACTTGGGATCTCACCAACATCTCCCACTTGCCACTGTCAATGTCCCTGTGACAGCAAAAGGAAGTAACAGTAACAACCACCTCTTCCATTCAGGCATGACAGTTCTATTTCATTGACTTGCTTCCATTAGTTACAAGAAACTAGTTCATGACCTTGACTTATAAGTTTTCACTATGGGTGGCTTTGCTAAGGTTCAGATTTGGACAAATCAAATTGTTTGCACATACTATCCAGTAAGTGTCCATCATTTCTCAAGTACAGTGTTGCCTGCCATGTGGCTGGGTGAAGAGCTGCACCTTGTAAGGCACCTTGGAGCAAGTAGTGAGGAAACTCATCCCAGGGAAGGAGGGCAGCTCGGGAGGAAGTCTGGACCACGGCCCTTTGATCTGCTCTTAAGACAGTGCACCACAGAAGAGCCCCCAGTGACGCAGGACACACTCCTGGGGATACAGACTTGTGTGTGTGTGCATGTGTGTGTGCCACACACACACAAAGGAGGAAGGAAAGGCCAAACATGAGAGCCACGCTGTCCAAGCTCACACACCAGGAAGCCCCCTAAGATCAGACACCCTGTTAGATCTCTATCCTCTAGTTAGCCAGCTAACTACACAGCTGCAGCTCAGAGACTAAAGTCCTTTCTGAAAATTAGGATACAGGGGAAAACCATCACTCATCAGCTACCTCTTTGTTCCCCAATCCCACTGCTCATTAGGTGCTGGGACAAGCCTTCACGTGAGACCATCTGAAGTCTACATAACCCAGAGTTTGCATCTTTCACAGATTATGGCTCTCCCACCCCTCACCCACGGTTTGGAACATTAGGAGCTCAAGACTGAAAATGAAGCTCTGATTCCAAGATCCAGGAAGATGGAAGAAACAGCTGCATGCACAGGTTGTTCAAATCAAAATGAAACAGGAGGGGAGGAATTATAACTGAGTCACCGATGCCACAAGGAATTGGTCATCCTACCAGGAAAGTCAGTCCTGGTCTTCCCAAATTCGATTCAATATGGCCTACCTCCAGCCACTCTTTTCCACTAGAGAACCATCAGGGAAAGACTCACTACAACGGACATGGGATGGGAGAAGCGAAGAGAGGAAATGAGGGCAGGAGCAATGGGAGACCCACAAGACTCCATGTTCAGGTACCACCTGGCCTGCCCCTCCTCTCTGGCTGCGAAGCTCCCACTAGCACAGTCACCTTCTACTGCAGTTTCAGTCCCTGCTCCTCCCAGACCTCTGGCTCTGCACTCCTGACAGAAGATGAGCTGAGAAGGTTCTCCAAGGCTTGCCCCCAAGTCCAGGACAGGCAGAGGACAATCCCAGTGTGGCTGGTTTAGCAGCTGGGCTCACATGCCACAATTCAAACTCAATGTGCTTAAGTAAAACATGTTTTTGCAGGTCTAAAAGGAAGGTTCTAAGTAGAGTGGCCTCCCCTGCACTTGTCTCACTTGAAGCCCAGTCTGTCTCCCTTCCAGCTGGCACCTTAGTGGTGTGGTTCTCTACTCCTAAATATCCACAGCTGCCTCTTGGCTTGACAAACCACTGGTGGCTTGACCTTGCTGCTTCCACAGCCGGGAAACTTTTCAGGGTAAGCCTATTCCATCGCCACTCAGCAAACTCCCAAAGCCACAGGGGTCTGTGGCCATGCTGAGAAGTGGGGGTAACCCCCAAGGAGGGGACATAGCCTAGAAGCACCTAATCCTGCCTATGGGTTTAGAGAATGAGCTTTCTTACCCCTACCCATCCCAGACACCTCAGCTTTGGAGGACGTGAGAAACAGGATCACTGTGTCAGGCAGACATTCTCCAGACTGCTGTGCAAAATGAGTAGAGGACACTAGGATGACAGGTACACCAAGGCAGCAAGAAAGGAAGTCCTGGTGGGTCCAGGGCTGGCTCTGAAGGTTGTAG
>NW_007245721.1:489684-490497 GCF_000164805.1 Carlito syrichta
CCTAAAGAGATAAAATGCTGAAGACAAGGCAAAGGGGTGGCTGGTAAGCAACTGGGAAGGGAGGCCAGCCCCCTCAGGAAGTATGCTCCCACCCTCAGGCTCCCAACACTTGATGCTCCTTCAGGAGAACACCTGAATTGAACCTACCCACAATCACTTTACATCCTGCCCTCAGCAATCAACCCTGGTCTGGCCCTGTGGTCAGGGCTTTATCTCACTCCACTCCATGGGACAGGTTCAACGATTATCATAAGAAAACCAAGGCCCTCAAAGGGTCAAAAGTGGCTTACAGTGTACTACCATGTCAGGCAACACATGCCTGTTCAGGTGTTGCAAGGGATAAGAAGAAGGAACATCAGGAGCACCAGGAGGTCCAGGTATCTTCAGAAAGCTGCCCATTCCATATCCGAAATTCGTTGGGAAGTCAGGATTGCCAGCTTTGGAGAAGTTGACACATGCAACCTTCTCTCAGACAGTCTGTGGGTCCTAACAGCCAGGTTTGGGTCCCCACCCAGGAATGGGATGTGGACAGGACAGGTGGCTCCCCCTTTCCCCACTGGCCACAGTTAACGCTGGAACAACAATGGACCTCTTTCCAACTCCTCCCCCCAGGTGTCATGCCTCCCCCCCGCAGGACCCCCTCAGATTACCTGGTCTACTTAGTCCTCTTCTTCCACCAAGGGGAGTGTGTGCATAGCTGATTCCTAATCAGACACACCTGAACTTAATTCCCAGGGCTGTCACCACCCAGGTGAGCTGGACAAGGCACTCACCTGTCACAGCCAGGGGCAGAACCTAGTCTGTGGCCGGGGG
>NW_007245721.1:490517-509735 GCF_000164805.1 Carlito syrichta
ACAAAGGAGGAAGGAAAGGCCAAACATGAGAGCCACGCTGTCCAAGCTCACACACCAGGAGGCCCCCTAAGATCAGACACCCTGTTAGATCTCTATCCTCTAGTTAGCCAGCTAACTACACAGCTGCAGCTCAGAGACTAAAGTCCTTTCTGAAAATTAGGATACAGGGGAAAACCATCACTCATCAGCTACCTCTTTGTTCCCCAATCCCACTGCTCATTAGGTGCTGGGACAAGCCTTCACGTGAGACCATCTGAAGTCTACATAACCCAGAGTTTGCATCTTTCACAGATTATGGCTCTCCCACCCCTCACCCACGGTTTGGAACATTAGGAGCTCAAGACTGAAAATGAAGCTCTGATTCCAAGATCCAGGAAGATGGAAGAAACAGCTGCATGCACAGGTTGTTCAAATCAAAATGAAACAGGAGGGGAGGAATTATAACTGAGTCACCGATGCCACAAGGAATTGGTCATCCTACCAGGAAAGTCAGTCCTGGTCTTCCCAAATTCGATTCAATATGGCCTACCTCCAGCCACTCTTTTCCACTAGAGAACCATCAGGGAAAGACTCACTACAACGGACATGGGATGGGAGAAGCGAAGAGAGGAAATGAGGGCAGGAGCAATGGGAGACCCACAAGACTCCATGTTCAGGTACCACCTGGCCTGCCCCTCCTCTCTGGCTGCGAAGCTCCCACTAGCACAGTCACCTTCTACTGCAGTTTCAGTCCCTGCTCCTCCCAGACCTCTGGCTCTGCACTCCTGACAGAAGATGAGCTGAGAAGGTTCTCCAAGGCTTGCCCCCAAGTCCAGGACAGGCAGAGGACAATCCCAGTGTGGCTGGTTTAGCAGCTGGGCTCACATGCCACAATTCAAACTCAATGTGCTTAAGTAAAACATGTTTTTGCAGGTCTAAAAGGAAGGTTCTAAGTAGAGTGGCCTCCCCTGCACTTGTCTCACTTGAAGCCCAGTCTGTCTCCCTTCCAGCTGGCACCTTAGTGGTGTGGTTCTCTACTCCTAAATATCCACAGCTGCCTCTTGGCTTGACAAACCACTGGTGGCTTGACCTTGCTGCTTCCACAGCCGGGAAACTTTTCAGGGTAAGCCTATTCCATCGCCACTCAGCAAACTCCCAAAGCCACAGGGGTCTGTGGCCATGCTGAGAAGTGGGGGTAACCCCCAAGGAGGGGACATAGCCTAGAAGCACCTAATCCTGCCTATGGGTTTAGAGAATGAGCTTTCTTACCCCTACCCATCCCAGACACCTCAGCTTTGGAGGACGTGAGAAACAGGATCACTGTGTCAGGCAGACATTCTCCAGACTGCTGTGCAAAATGAGTAGAGGACACTAGGATGACAGGTACACCAAGGCAGCAAGAAAGGAAGTCCTGGTGGGTCCAGGGCTGGCTCTGAAGGTTGTAGCAGGGGAGGCAAAGAGGCTGAGACCGTTTTAAACTGGAGAACTGGAGGCTCTACAGAGAGGCAGAAAACACACAGAAGAGGCCTGGTAGTCTTGATTCCTCTGGACCCAAAGACCTCATAGGGTACTCTCTCAGTTAAATTTAACTAAGACCTCTAACCTGCCAGAAAATTGTCAGAGCTCGTGGGCCCTGGGCAGAGTCCTTCTTGTTCCATGCTCCTGGGGCTCCCAGATCTACATCCAGGCCAGCTGCCCCATGCTCAGGCCTTTCACAGAACCACTGGGTTTGCTCATTCCAGATAAGGGCCATCCTCCTTCCCTAACTGGGATCATTTACCTCATATTATTGTAGGATCTCACCTAACAATATTCCAAGTAAAAAAATCCCGACATTTTCCTCCCACCAGCTCACACCCCATGAAAGGCAAATAAACCCATTTCTTTGGGGATTAAAAAGAGTTTTTAAATACAATAGTATGAAAATATAACTTAAAAATATAAAAGTCAAACAGTATACGGAAGACTTAAAAATCTCTGTTTTGCCCATTAGTCCCACAGGTACTTTGTAGGAAATAAACACATACTCAAAAACCAGTAACACTGTCACAGCTCATAAAACTGGCTTCAGAAATCAATAGTTACAAAAGCCATTTCGAATAAGAAAGCATTCAGTTCCAACTTGGTCAGTGAGTGACTTTCAGCCCCAAATTCACACTCCTCGCAGCCTCGGTGAGAGGAGCCACCTGCACTCTATGTGTGCCTGTGTTTTCTTCCACCTGCCACCCAGTCAGACACAGGGCAGGGGCCTCAGGTCCCTCACAACCTGCTCAGGACAAAACAAACAAAACTCCTTCCTTGCATATTTGGTCAGTGTTTGTAGTGCAACTTAGTGGGGACCTCCAGCCACCTGCAGACCCCTTGGGCGCTGGTTCCTCTTCCCTCTTTAAGTCACAGTAGTCTGGGAGTGGGTAGAGAGCGGGCAAAGACAGCAAGAGGAGTAGAGGTAGAAGAGGAAGGGCAGAGAAAGGAGGGAAGGAACGATGCTGCGGGGTGACCTCTGTACCCCGGTGGCCAGCTGGGCCCAGCCCATCACCCCCAGCATGGGAATGTGTCATACAGGCAGCCCGAAGCGGTGCTTCTTTTTCTTCATGGGCTTGAGGGGGGTTAGTCTGCGGAGGTCCTCCTCCATGTCGGACTCCTCCATCTCGTCGTCAGCTGAGATCAGGATCTGAGGTAGTAGAGAGGCAGGGTCTGAGTCACTGCCAGCAGAACCTTCTTCATTCACCTTCCTGGACCCTGTGCCCCATGAGGAAGCCTCAGGTCTCAGGTTTCTTTAAAAGAGGAGGTGGAGGGGCTCCTTTTACACAATGAGACATGCTGACCCACTACAGACTGCATTCACCCTAGGTACATTCAGGGCCTACTGAGGCTAGTGTTGAGTTGACAGACCCCTTCCTCAGCTAATATTCCCCACTTCTCCATCCGCCCCTATGCTGCAACCAACCCCCACTAGAGCAAACTCAGCAGGGACTTGCAGCCCAATGTCATCCAGGCTTGACACATGGAGTTCTAAGCCCTTGAGGCAGCCTTAAGTATGGCAGAAGCAGTCTGATAAGCCTCTTTCAAAAGGAAAAGAAAACATTTGTGGGCACACATAAGGCAGAGGGTTTCCGAGTGGCTGCTTTAAACCAACTTTATAACATCTGAAGACAAATGCTAGCACTTTGTTCTTCTGAGTTCCTGGGACGGCTCAGTCATACTGCCGGGGTAGCCAGGGCAAACACTCTCATCCCCTGCCCACCTGCAATGCCACCTGCCAGAGAAAGGTTAGAATCTATGCCAGGATCAAGAGGTCCAAAGCCCTGTGCAGAGGAACATGCACTCCTTCTACTGTAGGGGCAGGGCAAACAGTCTCACCACCTCTCCTCTACAGGGCCTCCTGCCTCCAGTCTCAGTACCCTGATTAAACACTCACTGGCCTCCACTGCCTGTATGAGTACATCCCAGTGCCTCATCCTAGACCACAAAGCACCTTGCCCAACTAGCTCAGACAGTGCCTGTGCCTCACTTCTTGTCATCCCATCCTATGCTCCAGAATGCACGCTACTCTGATCACAGAGAATCTCACACTTTACCCAGATGCCAAACCACCTGACTGTGGAGGTTCATGAGCCACTGCTTCTGCCTATAATGGAGTCTGTCATTCATCTAATGACAGGCACTGTGACTCAAGCTCTCACAACCTGACAGGCCCCGGCAGAAACTAGGGACACAAACCCAGAGAAGATGCAGGTGTACCCTCTGCCCTACTCATCTATTCATTTTCCAAAACTCCCTCCTGGGACTGTTCTGGGGTCCTGGCAGGGTTTTGCTCAGGCCTCCATCTTAGAACATGCTGTACTGTTAAGACAAGCTGTTTATGCATCCACAAATCTGAAGGCCTCTTGGGTGAAGGTGTTAGTCTTAGCCGTTTCTGTAGCTCCCACCTGCACACAAGCTCAGCATATCGTAGGAGTTTCCCAGGCTGCCCATGAACTGGCCCCGCTTCACCCTACAGCACACAGACATGGAGTGAGTGCCATGGGGCTGCCAGACACATATCCTGGCCTTGATGCTGTTGTTCATGACCACCACTCTTTCCTGAGGTCTAAATCTGTAACTTAGGAGACCAGAAAATAAGGGGAGATGAGGTTCCTCCTGTGAGGCCTGGTTACTGCTATATTTTAGAATTTTCTGGCTGGCTTAGTCAACATTTCCCTTGCTCTTTAGTGGTGGTCAGGGATTCAAACACCTTAATGCTTGAAGGTCAACCATTAAGCTCATGAGGGTCCCTGCCAGCTTTCCTGGAACAAGGTAACTATTCCCTCTCCTGTCTGTCTCCACTGCCTGTTGGAGGCAAGCCACCCCACATGCTCTACCCTCCGGCTCTAGGAAGGCCCAAGGGACAGCAGGAATGGGTCCTGGCTGGACAGGAGCAGTCTGTGCCCTTGCTGCTCTTTGGCTCAGCTTCTTCTCCCTCCCTTTGGCTAGCACTGTGACTCAGCACTAAAGGGAAGGCCAGATACAAACATAAGACCAGAGACTCCGTGGGCTAGGGGTATGATGGCTCAAGCCCTAAGAGTCAGGGAGGCCTTACCTCAGATTCAGACTCCTCGTGAGATGCAGCTCTCCGGTAACGGACCTTGCTTCCGTTCCTTGAGTCCTGGTTGGCTCCCCTTTCTTCTAGTTTAGCTTTCGTCTTCCCCTTTCTCATGAGGAAATTGTCCACTACCCAAAACATGAAAGCCTGCAGAAAGGAAATGTGCAGGTTACTCCAGGATAAGCCATTTTTCTTTTTTTTTTTTTTGAGTTGGAGTCTCACTCTGTCACCCAGACTGGAGTGCAGTGGCCACTCCCAGCCACCGCAGCCTCGACCTGCTGGGCTCCGGCCTCCCTGAGTAGCCTCAGCCTTCTGAGTAGCCGGAATTACAGGCACGTACTACCATGCCCAGCTGATTTTTTGATTTACTGTAGAGATGAGGTCTCGCCTGCCCAGGCGGGTCTCGAATCCGCGGGCTCAGGCAATCCACTCACCTCAGCCTCCCAAAGGCGCGGGATTACAGGCTGAGCCACTGAGCCTGGCGATAAGCCATATTTCAAAGCAAAACAGAGCAGCCTCCATATCCACTAGTCCTCATTCTAGGTTACAAAATCCAGAACTCCAGAGGGAAAAACCCCATCCATCCCCCCTTCTAACTCCCAGAAGCTTAGAAAGAGATTCCTGATCTCTAGTTCCTTTGTTTCATTTTTCTTATCTGAGAATGGGCAGAAAGTCCTGGACCTATTCATGCTGAGGAGTTTTTGTTTCAGTAATCAGTGGGCCATGAGACTCCGAGCCTCCGAGACTCCACAACTCCATGAGAGTGGCCGGCACATTCTGCCGTCATGTGTTTGTCCCAGGTTCCTTCACCATTTCTTCTACTTCCTAATTTCTAACCATTGTGCTCCTGAGTTTCTCTTTGAGAACTGTGGTCAGGAACAGATAGCTGGAGTACATCTGAAATGATCCTGATGTAGAAGTCAGCGCCAGACATGGGGTGGGCCCCTTGGTGGCAGGAAGGGAGAGACAAAGTTTCCAGGACCCTCCATCTTGTGCAGGAGCCTTGGTGTGGGGATCTGCCTTTTAATGGAGCAATCCCACCTAGGGATGGGGTGGGAAAGTGGCAAATGGTCACACAGAAAGACCTGAGGACTATATGGTGAGTTTCCTGCCAGGCTCAGAACTCTGAACAGGAACCCCGGAAAACAGGGCACAAACCAGGATAAAATATGCGACATGGCACTGACGTTGACAAAGAAGGGCACGATCAGCATGACGATGGCCAGTTTCAAGTCTGGGTTTTCAATGGGATTCAGGAGGGCCACCTGTGGAGAGAAGCAGACTCAGTGAGGTGGAAAGAGGCCACAGAAAAAGTGCCTGTGACAGGCAGTGCCCACAGGCCCTGAGGGGGGCTTGGCTTAGACACTTCTCCCAGAGCCCAACGGGAACAGCACCTCATCCCCAGAAATGCATGGTTCCCAGATGTGACTGTCAGTGAGGGGCTCCTTGGTGATCATGTTGAGCAGTTGGTGCTTTAGTAGCATGTAGACTTGCAAAGCACAGTGGGTTTCAGAGGGTTGAGGGGTAAACTCAATGGAGGATGCTCATTATAGACACCAGCAACATGGTGACACCCACTTTCTAACAGAAATCCTGAATCCCAACCACCTCTGAGAAGTCAACAGCTCTGAAAGCCTTGGCTTATTTATTCAAAAAACAAAATCCAGCCTCAAATAAAACCAAAGGGAGGCCAAGATCTGAGCCACTTGTTCTCAAAGGTTTCTGGCTGGTCTCGTGTGAGTGTACAGAGGAGATGAGCAATAGAGGCTTATCTGTGCAGCACCGGGGTCAAAGGGCAGAGGCGGGACAGGCCAGGACACCAACTCATTGGTGGTCACAGATTGTGGAAGCTGCCCCAGGTACCAACGGCTCAGTTAAACTATTAGCCAAGAGAAGTGTGTGAGGAGGACACTGCAAATGGATAAACACTACAGTTGCAAGGCCTGAAAACTAACATCGGATGGTAAGCATTCTGAGGGCAGAGACTGCATTTCATCAGCTTTATATACCCCAAGGCTTAATCTAGAGAGATATTCACATAAGTGAAGTGGATGGATGCTAAATAAAAGAAAAAACAAGTTAATACTCTTTTGTTTTTTTTTTTTGAGTTCTGTCGCCCAGGCTGGAGTGCAGTGGCATGTTACCGGCCACCGCAGCCTTGACCTGCTGAGCTCCAGCGATCCTTCCACCTCAGCCTTCCAAGTAGCTGGAACTACAGGCGCGCGCTACCATGCCCGGCTAATTTTTTGATTTATTGTAGAGATGAGGTCTCACCAAATTGCCCAGGGGGGTCTCGAACCCGCGGGCTCAGGCAATCCACTCACCTCAGCCTCCCAAAGGCGCGGGATTACAGGCTGAGCCACCGAACCCGGCTGTTAATGCTCTTTTAAGCAGCTGCCACGTCAGACCAAATCCAGGGTACATTCATGGAGTAAAACAGAAAACAAGGTTCATTTTCCAATGGGGTTAGGGTGTGTGGGCGGTGTGGGAGGAAGTGCTGTTTGCTTCACTTGGCAAGGAGCTGCCAGAGCAGGGACAAGAGGCAAACCTTTTTCCACTGAAGTATTAGAAGGACGATGAAGACGACAGACTTTTCAAAAATCATGATCACGATGTAAAGAGCACACTGCCCGACCCAGGCTCCACACTGCAGAGGGTCTCCTGCAGGGACAGGTAGATGCTGAGTCACATGAAACCAGCCGAGGTGCTGGGGTGATACGAAGCCCCCACCCCACTCCCCGAGTGAGTCCTCATACCCCCACTCATACCCCAGAAACCTGGATCTAATGGTACATAATGAGCCTCTAAGGCCCTAAAAATTACCTCATCTCTAACAGACAAATGAGTGTTTTAAGTAAAATCAGAGAACTCCTAATTTGAAGATACCCCAATGGCCTTTAAGAGATACTAAGAATTAAAAGGCCCTAAAGTAAGTATGTGCTCACTGCTAGAGCTTAGAAAGGGTGGTTCTTTTTGTCTGCTGGCAGTAGAAGTGGTGTTAAGCAAGACTACTATTATTATCTATTGTTGATTTTTCCTGTAACTGTGGGGCTACGCCTCCTTCCCTCCATCCATGGGCGGGCTGACGTTTGTAGATGACGAAGCATCACTCAACCTCTTTGTTTGTCTCCCGCCTCCCACCCCTTACCCAACTCCCTGGCCATGTCTGATGGCCTCAGCCCGGAGAGCAGAAATCTGACTCTGGAGGAGTATGGGTCATCCCAAACTCCCTGGTCAGGGACAAGGAAGAGAAGTCCTCAGGGAAAGGAGGAGGGAGTGATGGGCTAAGGCCTGGGGTTGTGACAAAGGTCTATCTGCGATCCCTTCAGTCACCAAACTTTAGAAACCGGAGAACCCAACAGTCCAAGCTGGAGGACACTCAGGCCCTGCTTCAAAGGGACTCGATGAGTGGAAGACCAGCCCCTCTAGCAAACAATCCTGTGATGTGAAGAACCCAGGGGAGAGTAGGGTGTGGGGAGGCAGCTCTGTCAGGCCGCCTGACCATGGCTGGCCAGAAGACATGGTGGAGGGTAACATTTTCGGGGAGGTAAGCGTCCTAATCCAGGCTGTGAGAAGAGATCTTGGCCCAAAGAGAAATCTCCAGAAATCTCATCTGGTCCTCCTGTTTCCGTAACAATCCCTGTTCAGGCACTGGAACTGGAGGCCCCAGCCCTGCCTGAGCCTGCCAGCTGCACGCAGTAGAAGTGCAAGTGAATGCCTTTATGTAGTTGTAATGGACAAAACACCAGTCATTCCCTTTTCTGGAAAACCCTGGGAGAAGTGTGGCAAAAAGTATGCAGAAACACATCAGTCACCTCTTCTAAGATCTTCCTTTCTACTTTCACTTATGGGATAAGAGACATTTGGGCAAAAACAAAACAAAACAAAACAAAACAAAACAATTCAGGCGCACAATCCCTCTTTGCTAGATTGTCAATAGGGTTTTGCAACTCTTTTCCTTTCAGTAAGTCAGCTGACCTTACTAAGAAAAGTTCTTAAAAACAACAGAGGAAAATATTTGTGAAAAGCCATTAGGTTTGGGGATAGTCAGACAGAAAGCACTACTAGGAAATCTCTCTGGTGGGTTGGGCATGTTTGGGACCATGTATTTACTATCCAAGGATGTCTGCTCACTCAGCATGCTCACTCCATTTGCTCATCAGTTTTAAGTGGCTGACAAAAGAGGAAAGTGCTATTCTTCCTGTTTGCCTCTGGGTTTCTGCTGCACAACTTAGCTGCAGCTGCCTCTTTTTTCATTTAGACACTAAAATAACACAGTTTGGAAACATGGCGGAAAAAAGACAACAAGTGTCTCTAATCCCACTCTAGCACATCACTTCCTCCAGTGTACCCAGATCACATGCAGCCACAGTCAGGAGGAATGCACGTGTGCTGGTTAGTTTCCTGATTCCTGTTTCACTTGAGAGTCTTTCAAATGGTCCTCATGGGCTCATTTTTAAAGGACAGACATGCCGGGAAGTGTCAGTGTCCTGCTTTGTACTGCCACAGACAACTTCAGCTATGGGTGTTTTGTCTGTGTTGAATTATTCCCTCAGGATAAGTCACAGGAATAGAAGCCAAAAAGTGAGAACACATCTGCAGCAAGAGGCTTCTGGAAGGGAGCATTTGGATAGGGATGGGCAACAAATCCCATGAAGCACCATGCCCATGGGATACAGACCTTGTTTCAGGGCTTCTGTGTGGGAGACAGTGACCTGGTCACCAGAATGCAACGCCACGTATCACTTGGATCTGGGCTCACCCCTCAGGGCTGTGTGGCTTATATCCCTGAGTCCCATGTCCTTCTTCTCATGACCTTCTCTTCTAGGAACAAAAGAAGCTGCCTAGAAAACAAGCCAGTCTTCTTCATTTACTAAAGAAGAGAGCTGTGGGGCCTACACGGAATTACTGCCTCAAAAGCATGAAAGATGAACAGGTGTGGTAGGTAGAACAGCAGCCCTGCTAAGACATCCTGGAGTTTGAGAATGTGTAACATTACATAGCAAAAGGGGAACTGTGGCTGCAAATGGAATTAAGGTTGCTAATCAGCTGACTTTAAGATGGGGAGCATATCTGGAGTGTTCAGGTGTGGCCAATGTAATCACAGGACCGCTTTAAAGTAGAAGGAAGGCCAGGCATGGTGGCTTATGCCTGTAACGCCAGCACTTTGGAAGGCAGAGGTAAGAGAGCTGCCTGATCCAGGGTTTGAGGCCAGCCTGGGCAACTTAGCAAGACCTCATCTCTACAATAAATAAAAAAACTAGCCAGGTGTGGTGGTGTGCACCTGTAGTTCCAACTACTTGGAAAGCTGAGGCAGAAGGAATGCCTGAACCCAAGGTCAAGGCTGTGGTGAGCCCTGTTCATGCCACTGCACTCCAGACTGGGTGATAAAATGAGACTGACTGAAAAAAAAAAAAAGTGGAAGGAGGGGGCAGGGGGTTAGAGGAATGAGATGTGAGATGAACCCAGCCTACTGGTGCTGGCTTTCTTTTTTTTTTTTTTTTGAGTTGGAGTCTCACTCTGTCACCCAAACTGGAGTACAGTGGCCGCTCCCGGCCACCGCAGCCTCGACCTGCTGGGCTCCAGCGATCCTTCTGCCTCAGCCTTCCAAGTAGACGGAATTACAGGCGCGCGCTACCACGCCTGGCTGATTTTTTATTTATTTATTGTAGAGATGAGGTCTCACTGCCCAGGCGGGTCTCGAACTCGCGGGCTCAGGCAATACACTCACCTTAGCCTCCCGAAGGCGTGGGATTACAGGCTGAGCCACGGAGCCCAGCATGCTGCTGGCTTTCAAGACAGAGAAAGGGGCCATGAGCCAAGGCATGCAAGTGGCCTCTAGAGGCTGGAAAGTGCAAAAAAACAATCTCCTTAAAGCCACCAGAAGCCTGCCCTATTGACACTTTGATTTTAACCCAGTGTGACTCCTGTTGAATTTCTGAACAAAAATCTGCAACATAATCAATTTGTATTGTTCTAAGCCATGAAGTCTATGGTAATTTGTTCAGCAGCAATAGAAAACAATAGAAATGAGACACTAATTATCAACAAGGGGGCCTGAATGAAGCATATTTGTATACCTAACCCTTGACTGTACCCCACAATATCAAAATAAAAAATATCGATTATTAAAAAAAAAGAAAACAATAGAAATGGACAGAAACGGAAAACAACAGGTAACTGAGGAGATAAGTTCTTCTTCCTCAGCCTGGGGAGGGAAGACTCCAAATGGTCCTTGATAAAGTACAGCTTTATCTGGAGACATTCTGGCTGGAACTCTGTTTCCCAAACTCTGTTTCCCAGTGGCAGGATGGCCCATAGAGCAGTGGCCGAGGCAGGTGAGGAAGAGGCTCAAACACAACCACTGCCTTCTTCCGTTTGATCTACACATGGGGATGCAGGCAAAAGGTGGTAACATCATGCCTTGGGAAAAGGTGGTAACATCATGCCTAGCATATCAGGACAAGACCCGAGCCCCACTCCCAGGTTACTAAGTGGTACATAACTGACTGTGGTAAAGCTACCTCAGCACTCAGCTACAGGTGAATAGAGAGCCCTGCCTTCCAAATGGGACTTCAACAGCACAGGAGTAGCTGTGAGTACTGTCTGTGGAGGAGGTGGGAAGCTTTAGGTGCCCTGGTGCTAGGGGCCTGAGGCTCCCCCACCATGTAATGCCTGGGTGAGCTTCATGTGTCACTTAACTCCTTTGGATGCCTATTCTATAAATGAAGATGATGCTGCACTGGTCCACATGTGCTGTGGTCCATTTCTGTCCTGCAAGCTGAGGAACTGATGACTAGGAGCTTTTCAGAAGACTTTCCTGGAGCCACAGGAGGCACACGCTGTGTGCTGGACACTATCTTAAGTCAGTGACTCATCAGGCATCAAGTAACGGGGCTAAGAAAAGCTATCCCCTGAGTTCATCTCCCCTCAACGGAGACAAACAATTACTTAAGATTTCTAGAAATACTCCAGGCACTCACAGTCAGCTCCACAAATTGGTTCCCCTTTTAAACTGTCAGTCCCTTGTGAATCTTCAGCTCTCTACGAGTGAGTGACCCTTTGGCCCAGAGCCATAAGCTCTTTGGGAAGTATGACCAGGAAGGCAGAGTGGGGATCCAGTGTTCCATTCACATTTCCTCCTTCTTGTCTGTGTGCCCCCTCATGGAAAAGAATTCTCCAACTGAGAAGAGGAGCGCCTGCCTGCAGACAGCAGGGTTCAGCTGTGAAGGCAAGAAAGAGCTAATGCTACACCTTAACCTTGCCCTGAGACCCCAGAGGGTAGTGAGGGCCTGGAGAAGGCCCCTCACCAGTAGCCCTACTGAGGCCACATCTGTTTCTTGTCCTCAGAGCCAGCACCAAGGCAGCTTCCCACCCAAGCTGTATTCCATGGGGTCTGAGATGATAGTGGACCACAGCTGAACCAGCATCTACAAGTGACCCACTTTAAGCTGTGTCTCCGAGTGAGAATGGACCTTGTGTTACTGGTGAAGGGTACATGCCAGTTGCTGGGTTAGGCATGAGCCCACAGTTGGGAGACAGCAAGGAAACTTGGCCCCGGAGGGGATGTACCCTCCAGAACTGGCTGTATGAGCACCACTCTGCCAGAGGAATGGCCCAGTGACAGAACAAGCAGAGATGTGCAACAGAAAGGCAGGGCTTGACACCTCCCTACCAAACATCTCCACAAAATGAGAGCTGGCTACATCTCTTTAACATGGTATACAGGTGGTGTGAGCTCTATGGGAAGCTTGGCAGAATGAGGTGGCCCTGGAGGTGGGATCATCAGTGCCCTGTGGTAGAAGATGCAAACGTTTGGCCCCTTCCCTGAGTCTATTGTCTCCTGGCTCCTGCCACCAACTCTGCCATAAGGTGAAAGCCTCAGCAGTGAAGCAGCACCTACACCCACAGGACAGTGTGCTTAGGCCCCAGGACAGCCCCTTCACCACACAGAGGAGACAGCATCAGCTCCCCAGCCTTTTCTGGGTTTGTTTGCCTGATGGGCTGCAAGGGGCAAGGAGCAGACCTCCCGGCACCCCTCCCCACACCCTACCCCATTTCCATGGCACGTTACCATATTCGCCAAAGCGCAGGGACTCCCACTGCTGCCATTCCACTAGGACACTGACGGCACGCACCCCCACATAGATGAGCAGCATGCCCACAGTGGCATCCAGGAGGAAGTTGATGAGGTACCTGTGAGGACAGGACACTTGGTCAGGGGTAGAAGCCACAGGGCCGGGCCTCAGCATGGGCTTCCCAGGGTCACAGGTCAAGGCTGACAAAGGTGTGGCCTGAGGAACTGACCCAGCATTTGTCTGGCTCTGTTCTGAGGGCTGGTAGTCTTCACGTGCCTGTGCAGCTCTTACTTCTGTGCATCCTCAACAATGTGCTAGTGTTCCAGCTGAACAACTGGAGTGGGGTGTGTGGGACAAAGACGCTTAAAAAACTTTCAAGAGTTCCTGTCAGGTGAAGCCTCAATAGAAGACAGCCAAGGAGATGAACAGGAAAAAAGAACTTAATTATCAACAAAAAAAATCTGTGTAATAATTCTGTTTGCTTTCTGACAGTCTAGCCCACACGAGGCCCCCAACAGTGCTGCTGGACCCAAGCAGTTCAAGAAAATGATCTCTGGGGTTTCTCAGACAAAGAGGGCAGGACCATGTGGCCCTCACACATCTCCACCTGGAGTTAAGTGTGAGTAATATTTTTACATTTAAAGAGAGAGCTTTACTTCCCACGGGAAAAGGCAAGGTGACAAGAAGAAGGAGAGGAAGGTCCTGAAGGCATGTAACATTGATTGTGTATGTGTTTGAGTTAGGGTCTCACTCCGTCACCCAGGCTGGAGTGACCTGGCATGATCACAGCTCACCACAGCCTTGACTTCCTGGGTTCAGGTGATCTTTCCCCTTCAGCCCCAAGAGTGAACAGCTGGGACCATAGACACAAGACACCTCTTCACAGTAATTTTTTGATTTTTATGCAGAGATGAGGTCTTGCTCTGTTGCCTAAGTTGCTCTCAAACTCCTGGGCTCAAGCAGTTATTCCACCTTGGCCTCCCAAAGTGGTGAGATTACAGGGGTGAGCCACTGTGCCTGGCCGACTATGTTTTATTGTAGGGTCTGTTTCCATCTGTCTAACACAATTTTTCCCCCCAGGGAAAGGGCCCTTGCACAACTGCCCTCTCTCAAGGACATTGTACCCAGATCCAGTCGAGCACTGCTGACCACAGGTCCTAGTTCTCTATAGGAGACAAAGCAGGAGACAAGGTCACCAGGTCAGGTACGGACCCTGTGACACCAGACAGCTCTGAAATCCTTGCAGATAAGGTTCAAGACACAGCTGTGGTGAGTTTTTGAGCTGTTGAGGTTTGAGACCTTTGATGCAGACTCACAGACTCCTATCTCAGGGCTGGGCTTTGGCTATACGCAAAGCACTCCCAGAGCATGTACCCAGTGCTCGGCTCAGAGCAACACAGAAACCAGTGTGAAGAGGGAGGAGGCAGTGTTTCTCCTGCCTGCCCTTCCTCTTTAAAATCACAAGAGGTCACTCTCAGACCAGAGATGGCAGAAAGAGCAACTGCTTTCCAGGCAATTTCTCTTTGGCTTGAGGCGAGGCCACTCTCAGACACTTACATCTAATTGGTGTTGAGTACATCTCACACCTGAGACCTATCTTGAAAGTGAGAACAAGGACACCTGATATACACAGTCTTATGTTCATTCATTCGCTCACTTAAGATTTACTGAGCCAACTGTGTGCTGGGCCTTGGAAATAAAGATAGAAAGTTCTGTGCTCCATACTAACCATAGGTGAGACAGGCAGACAGCAGAGCACTATGCAGGCCTTGGAGCTAGACCTGCTGGGCTCCATCACCCCTGAGCTGTGCAAACTTAAGTTACGTATAACCTCTGTGTGCCTCAGTTCCCCAATGGTAAAATGGGGATAATCAAAGTTATCGATATGGCAGGGTTGCTGCAAGGATGAAAGAAGGCAGGAATTGGGGCCAGGATGAAGGGGACGAGCTGCCTTTGCCACACCATCTGCTAAGAGAAGAACCATTCAGATGCTGTGAGCAATGAGGCCAGCATCAAGGCTGCAGACAGACTACTCTGGGGGCTATGTGAAAGGCACACTGCAGTAATAAGATGGAACAAATCATAGTCTTTAGGTCAAAAAAGCCAATGATGGTCAACAATAGTTTTGACCCTGAGTGGCTGACACCACAGAGAAGCCCCCATGTGTCCTGGTTCCTGCAAAGAGACACTCCTGCAGGCCATATTCTTCTCTGACAGAGGTTGCTTGGAAACTGGGAGACATGAGAAAAATCAAAAGACAGAACCTGCATTGATTAGCAGAAAGCCAGCGCACAGTGCAAGTGTCACCATGCAAAGCCCTATGAGCCAACTGAGAACTGTCTATGTGGGCTTAGAGACAGCACACACCAGGTGGCCTCTCAGAGAAGCACAAAGAAGAAAGGGGAGCACCCTCTCCCCAAGCCAGAGGGAGCAGGACCAGGAGCAAAAAGCAAGGTCAGCCTACATTTTCAATGAAGGGCTGGGAAACATTTGCACTCAATTCGGGCCACTTACAGTGAACAAGGGTCCTCTTCAGTGAGATCTGCTAGGTATACATTTGCAAAGTGGATGAACAGCATTCCTATGGCTTGTTTGGAAGTGTCTAAAAACCTGTACAAAATAGAATCAGCACTTGTTATCAGCCTGACAGGAGGGTAACATCCAATTTGGGGAAAATGGGAAGCCTGAAACCGGAAAAAAGCCACCAGAGAGACCTTAACCCTCCAATTACTCTTCCTGGGGCCTTCAGTACTAACTCAAGCTTAGCATTTCAGTCACCTTTCAAAGGCTTCACTAATACTGCTTTTTAAATCCTTAAAAGGCCAGTGGTTAATGAAATTTAAAATATGTGCTTTTAATTTTTAATTTTGTCATGTCAAAATAAAATGCTCACCAGGTGTGGTGGCTCATGTCTATAATCCCAGCACTTGGGGAGGCAAAGGCAAGAGGAATGCCTGAGTCCAGGGGTTTGAGACCAGCCTGGGCAACTTGGTGAGACCTCGTCTCTACAATAAATCAAAAAATTAGCTGGGCGTGATGGTGCACACCTGTGGTTCCAGTTATTTGGAAGGCTGAGGTGGAAGGATCACCTGAGCCCATAAGGTCAAGGTTGTGGTGGCTGTGAGTGTGCTACTGTACTCCAGCCTGGGCAACAGAGTGAAACTCGTACTCAAAAAACAAACAGGCTGGGTGTGGTGGCTCATTCCTGTAATCCCAGCACTCTGGGAGGCAGAGGCAAGAGGACTGCCTGAGCCCACGGTTTTAAGACCAGCCAGGGCAACATGGTGAGATCTCATCTCTACAATAAATCAAAAAAGTAGCTGTGTGGTGGTGCATACCTGTAGTTCCAGGTTCTTGGAAGGCTGAGGCAGAAGGATTGCCTGAGCCTAGCAGGCTGAGGTTGCGGTGGCCATGAGTGTGCCACTGCACTCAAGCCTGAGAGACAAAGTGAGACTTCGACTCAAAAACAAACAAACAAACAACACAAAAACAAAATAAAATGCTCCATCACTGCTTTGTGATGAAGCCCAAGGTGTCTCTATTTTAAAGCACTCCCATTCTACTTTACTCACAATGAGCTTAAAAATTATGTACAAGATTAACAAGACTTGCACAGATCCAGAACTGCAGCTGAATCCCTAAACAAATTTCAACTGCGGCCATTTGAACAATAAGCTAGATCAGAGGTAGGCAAACTTTTTCTGCAAAGGGTCAGAGAGTAAATATTTTTGGTTTTCTGGGTCATAGAGTCTCTCAACTACTCTGCCCTCTGCTGAGCATGAAAGCAGCTGGAGACACAGCTATTCCAATAACACAGATTGGGCCTGTGGGCTGTAGTGTGGCCAGATGACAGGCATTTCAAAAGAAAAAACAAGGGTATTAATCTTTGGGACACGCTGTCACTCTCCTCGTGGCAGGAGCATGGTAGAGACGGTGGGTGCCTTCAGTCTCCTCTGCCACAAGCACCTGGCAGCCACTCACATCTGTGGCCGAGGCACCTCTTGGTCATGACCGTCTCTTTTTTTTTTTGAGTTGGAGTCTCATTCTGTCACCCAGGCTGGAGTGCAGCATGCATGCCCACGGTCACCCCAGCATTGACCTGCTGGGCTCCAGCAATCCTTCTGCCTCAGCCTTCCAAGTATCTGGAAATATAGGCGTATGGTACCACCCCTGGCTCATTTTTTGATTTAGTATAGAGATGAGGTCCCACCAAGTTGCCTGCGCTGGTCTTGAACCTGCGGGCTCAGGCAATTCACTCGCCTCAGTCTCCCAAAGTGATGGGATTACAGGCTGAGTCACCGAACCCGGCCATGACTGTCTCTTTTAGCCTCATCAACCATGGCATCTCAGGACTGATATGGACTGTAGAGATGATCCAGACCAACCCTGTGATTGAGGCTTGAAAACCTAAACTCACTGGCTAGGAGAAGTCACCAAAGGGCAAGAGGTGTAAGACACAGAGAGCCCCAAATCTAGGTCTCCACCAGGTCACTCCCAGCCCTAAGGTGGGATTTACACATTCTAAAGTTAAGGCCAGGAATGGTGGCTCAAGTCTGTAATCCCAGTACTTTGGGAGGCCGAGGCGAGAGGACCGCCTGAGCCCAGGGGTTCGAGACCAGCCTGGGCAACTTGGTGAAACCTCATCTCTACAATAAATAAAAAAATGAGGCAGGTGTGGTGACATGTGCCTGTAGTTCCAGATACTTGGAAGGCTAAGGTGGAAGGATCACCTGAGCCCAGCAGATGGAGGCTGCAGTGGGCATGAGCATGTCACTGCACTTCAGCCTGGGTGACAGAGTGAGACTGACTCAAACAAACAAGAAAAAAGTTAAATACCCAGATTGAGAGAAATCAATTGGGGGGAAAATAAAAATAAGAATGATCAACATTTGGTGGTAATGCGCCTGAGAACAAGCAAGTACATGCTTAACATTTTATAAAGTGAACTTTTATCACAGTATGATTTATCAAAGTTTCCTCTGAGGGAGAAAAATGGCTATTTTCTTGGGGCTGGTGCAAGCCCAAGGTAGCCTTAAAAAGGCAGTCTCTTGTGGACATGGTGCTATTCTGAAGAGTTGGCTGTCTCCTTCCACATGGTTTACTATTTTTTGGAGTTTTGTCTTTGGGACCGACTTTCTGAGATGTTATTACCATTTTATGAAGAAAAAACTGCAATTGCAGCATAATACTATATGAAATAAATGTTTGAGATATATATACATATATATATTTGGTTTCTGCCCTAGTTCCTGGCACAGAGCTCCTAAAACCTTTGCAATTTCCCAACTGAGAGGAGTGCCATTAGGAGCACCTTTTGTTCTGATATTTAGTCTTTGACCCTGGTTCCAGACACAGAGCAGTTAGCCCCCCTGGAATTTCCTGAATAATAGGAGACATTTTGAAATTTTATTATTTTCTTTTTTTTTTTTTTGAGTTGGAGTCTCACTCTGTCACCCAGATTGGAGTGCAGTGGCCGCTCCCAGCCACCGCAGCCTTGACCTGCTGGGCTCCGGTAATCCTTCTGCCTCAGCCTTCCAAGTAGCTGGAATTATAGGCACGCGCTACCACGCCCGGCTGATTTTTTGATTTATTGTAGAGATGAGGTCTCGCTGCCCAGGCGGGTCTTAAACCCGCGGGCTCAGCAATCCACTCACCTCAGCCTCCCAAAGGCGCGGGATTACAGGCTGAGCCACCGAGCCCGACTGAAAATTCTTTTAACAATTCTTGAGAATACTTTGGTTTTAATTTTGGTGGGTTTTTTTTTTTGTCTTATCAATTATAGAACTCAAAACTATGTTACAAAGCCTGATCTAATTTTATATATTAATTTACTATCAGAACTGGCCCTCATTTTTTTTTTTAACTCAACAAGTTAAGAAATTCATCTCTTTGGTCAAACATGTTCTTATCCAACCTAAGCCTCCGTTTCTTTGTCTGTACTATGGAAATGGTAACACAAATTTCTCAGTGTTTCTGTGAGAACTAAGTGGCATTAGGAAAAATAAGTGATGGGTCAGGAAGTATATAATGGGTGTTTGCTATTATTTGTAGTAATATGATTATCGGTCCAAAAAAGTTTCCAATGTTTATTTCTAATATAATTTATTAGGGTATTATGTAGTAACAATAGCTTCATATTATTATTTTGGAGACAATATAGTAAAGAATGAAATGAAACATAATAAACTAGAATACATCTATGGGTCCACATATTTTAATCTCTATTGGCTTAAAGACATGAAAGTTACTGTCTTTAAGTAACTTTAAGCAATCAAAAACTTAGCAATTCAAAAACTAAAAAGATGCCAAACACTGACACCACCAAACACTGGTGAAGATGTGGAGCAACAGGAACTCTGATTCATTGCTGGTGGGAATGCAAGACGGTGCAGCCACTTTGGAAGGCATTTGGTAAATTCTCACAAAACTAAACACTTTCAGCCGGGCTCGGTGGCTCAGCCTGTAATCCCGTGCCTTTGGGAGGCTGAGGTGAGTGGATTGCCTGAGCCCACGGGTTTGAGACCCGCCTAGGTAGCGAGACCTCATCTCTACAATAAATCAAAAAATCAGCCGGGCATG
>NW_007245721.1:509755-553010 GCF_000164805.1 Carlito syrichta
ATCCACTCACCTCAGCCTCCCAAAGGCGCGGGATTACAAGCTGAGCCACCGAGCCCAACTGAAATTTTATTATTTTCAGATAAGGTCTTGCTCTGTCACCCAGATGTAGTGCAGTGGTACGATCATAACTCACTAGGCTCAAGTGATCCTCCCACTTTAGCCTCCCCAGTAGCTGGGATTACAGGCATGCACCTGGCTAATTTTTAATATTTTTCTAAAGATGAGATCTCACTATGTTGTCCAAGTTGGTCTTGAACTCCTGGTCTCAAATGATCCTCCTGTCTTGACCGCCCAAAGTTCTGGGATTACCAGCATGTGCCACAGCATCCAGCCAAGTCTTTTGTTCTAATGAGGCAACTCTTAGTGAGCTCCTAGACAGCTTCAGGATGGGGCTATCATCAGAAAAATCAAGCTATGATTAGAAGTTTAGAACTTTCAGCCCCAATCTCCCATTCTCCAGGGATAAGAAAAGGGTTGGGGGCTGAGTTAATAATCAATCATGCCTACATGGTGAAACCTGCAAAAAAACAAAAAACAACCCCCCCCCCAAATTCCAGGGTTTGGGAACTTCTAAATTGGTGAACACATCCACACACTGGGAAGGTAGGACACCCCAAATCCTCAGGACCCTTCCAGATATCTCTCCATGCACTTCTTCATCTAGCTGTTCATTTGTGTCCTTTATAATAAACCAGTAAATGCAAATAAATGTTTCTCTGAGTTTTGTGAGCCATCTAGCAGATTACTGCACCTGAAGGGGGCCTGTGGGAACCCATAATTTTGTAGCCAAGTCAGACAGAAGGGTGGATACCCTGAGGACCCACTACCTGCTATTGTAATCTGAAGCAGGGGGCAGTTTGTGGGACTGAGCCTTTAACCTGTGGCATATGTACTAACTCTGATAATTAGTCTCAGAATTAAATTATGGGACACCCTGCTGGTGTATGGAGAGTTGGAAAATTAGTTGGGGGGAAAAAACCCTATACATTTAGTGTCAGAAGTCTTGTGAATAGAGAAATAGTTTTCCTTTATCCTAGGACAAAAGACTAGTTTGGGGGAGAGGAACATTTACATGGTATATATGACTGATCTCCAAATTAGATTTTTTTTGCTTGCACATAAAGACTATGGAATCTAAGAATGTAAACAAACCCTAACAATAGGTAGACACAGATGAAGAAGGCTGCAGCAGGAACTGAGGTATTTCTAGATATCTTCTATCTTCCAAAACTGGAAGCAGAGTGGTTATAAAATAATGGTAGGGATCAAATTTATCTGGGGCTGGGAGTGGTGGCTCATGCCTGTAATTCCAGCACTTTGGGATACTGAGGTGGGAGATTGGGAGACTGAGGTGGGAGCACTACTTGAGGCCAGAAGTTTGAGAGCAGTCTGAACAACGATGACAACAACAATAACAACAACAACAAATTAAAAAAATTAATTAGCTAGGTGTGGTGGTGTGTGCCCAGCTACTCGAGAGGCTGAGGAGGAAGGATTGCCTGAATCCAGGAGCTTGAGGCTACAGTGAGGCATGATCATACCAATGCACTCCAGCTTGGGTGATAGAGTGAGACACCAACTAAAAAAAAAACAACAGAATCACCTTCATATTATAAATAGTTCCTAATGAACTTAACTAATGGATTCCAAATTATGTCATGTATAATTTCTCACATTCTATCCCCTCTCCACTTCGACACCATGCTCCACCAACCCCTCCAAGCTCCCCAAAAGCATTCTAGGAATGAGTTAATACTTAAATACATACCATATCCTCCATGGACGTCTTTCATGCTTTGGTTCTCTGAAGCGTTTAACTGAAAGAAAAGACAGACATCAATAGCTTTCCAAAGCAATAACATAAAGCAAAATGAATATTACGAGTCGAGTTATCAGTCTACTCAATGTTTACACAATTGAATTGAGATACTTTTCCTTTTAACATGTGACAGTATACAACAAGCCCAGTGAAGGCCACGAGGCCCTGTATTGCTGATGACCAGTATGGTCTCTTCAGAACTGGACACTTAGGAAAAATGACTCCTCACAGCATGTGGAAAACTATTTTCTTCTTTGTGATAAGGCTCACTCAGATAAGGACTGGTAACAACAAAGTGCAGTGTAGTTGCCTCTAGCTTCAGGATGTGCTGTATGCAAGGCTAACCCATCCATCTACTTACATGTTTACAGAGTGCCTACTCCAAGCCAGGCAGTACAGATATAAAGGTAAAGCCAGCTGCCCAACAACTAGTGGGACAGGCATATACCATAGTGTGACAAGTGCTAGAGAAGAGGGAAGTCTGAGGCAGAATGATGGCACAAGGAAAGGATGACCAACCATGCCTGCCTGGAGGAAGGATATTAGTTAGGAAAGGCTTCACTGATGGGGGATGGACAAGCCAGGCCCTGAAGGTGGGGTAAGAGTTTGGCAAATAGACCAGAGAGGGGAGCACGGATATGTTCTGGCCAGAGCAAACACCACAAGCTAATAGGTACAGGGACATAGCATGGTAGAGTATGTTTGGCATAATTTAATTTGGCTTCAATATAGCAGGTAACAAGGAATCTGCTGGGGGAACAGCAGGTAACAGGGTGACAAATTGAGCAGAGGCCAAATGAGGGAGAGTCTTGAACGCTGGGCTAAGGAATCTGGAGTGAGTCCTGCAGGAAAAGAAAAGCCAGGGATGAGTTCTAAGTAGAGTCAAAGATGTGTCAGAATTAAGTCTTAGAAAGGGGGCTCTGTTAATTGAGTTCATGATAGATTTTGGGTGGAGAGAACTGAGGCAGGACTGCTGGTGGTGTCACAGCGTCCTAGGCAGTGACAGCAGGATTGGGGTGCTCAATCAGCAACAACCTGATCAGTCTTGGGTGGCAAAGGACTCATCAGATTTATGCCTGCACCTGGGGTCTGCAAACAACTATTTGAACAAGAGAAAATAAAAAGTTTCGAAGTTCTGTGTCCTCTACTGAAGCTCCAGGCAAGTAGTTCCACAATTATTCTACCTACTAAAACAAGCACTGGAAGTACTGCCTGCATGATGTTTTCCCACATGAAAGTACTAAGGAAGAAACAGACACCGACGCAAGCCCACAGAAGATGCCTTGTTACTAATGGTAGCAGGCAAAAACCAATTCTGGCAGAGTCCCCAGAAGCCAGTGAGGGTGCTGGAAAAGGGAGACTGAGAGGGAGAAAACAGTACCCAAATCAATAAACTCCACTCTCTGAATAAACACAGGCTGTCTCCATTTGCAAAGCAAGGACTGCCTATACAAAGAACTGAAATAACACGTGTGGTATTTAGAGAGGCATGTTGATAGAGAGAGAGATAAAAAAGCAGGTGGAGTTGTAAGGAGGTCTGTCATCTCACTGACACATCACAGATCCTAAACCTCAACAATGCCAAAGAATCTGCAGTTAAGGCCAAGAGGTTCTGCTCACCCGAACTGCTCTGAGAAGCAGAAGGCTCCTTCCCACAAGCATGCCAAGTCTCACTCAGTGGCTGGAAGCTCAGGAAGGAGATGTGGAAGAAACTGAGCCAGGACAAAACCATCTGGAGGGAAAGCCTCCAGTTAGGCCAGACACTTCATGCTCATTTGTTCCTCTGCTTCAGGGGAATCTGTTCCCATCAGTATAAAATAAAGGACATCAAATATATCCCGAGGAAACTGTCCTCGTTCCTAGGAGATGTATGCTGAAGAAACAGAGTGGCTGCAATTTACTTTCAAGTGGTTTAAGGGGAAAATTATACATTGTATAATATATATTATAAATAGTAAGTTACATTATAAATGGTTTAATTATTATACATTATAATTATAAATAAATATAACTAATTATATATCTATTGCTATAATTATACTATATTAATATGAGATACACACACAGAAAGTGCCAAAAAAAGTATACACATTTTAAGAAAAAAAAAAATCATAAAATTGTAATATTCAACATACACCAATAACAAAAGATGAATACAAGTCACATTTGACTTCTGCAATCACAAGAGTTGCTCAAAGTGGTTACCATCAGCGTCCAGACTTCTGATTATGGTGAACTAAAAGTAATACATAGATAACATCACTTAAAATGTGTATTCATTTTTTTTGGCACCCCGGTATGTATAAAGAGAAAGAGAAGCAAATGTAATTTATGGGCTGAACTGTGTCCTCCCTGCAAATTCATATGTTGAAGTCCTAACCACCAGTACCTCAGAATGTGACTGTATTTGGAGATAGGTCCTTTAAAGAGGTAATTAGGGTTCATGAGGTCACATGGGTAGGCCTTAATCTAATATGACTGTGTCCTTATAAGAGAAGATTAGGACACAGATGTGTGAATGCCCCAAGAAAAGGCCATGGGAAAACACAGTGAGGTGTTTTGAAACCTGCTTGCAAGCCAAGGAGAGAGGTCTCAGAAGAAATCAAACATGCCACTTTATACCTTCATCTCAGACTTCAAGTCCCAGAATTGTGAGAAAATAAATGTCTATTGTTTAAGTCACCTACTCTGAGAAATTTTGTTATGGCAGCCTGAGCAAACTGACACATGCAGCAACACAATATTGGTGAACCTAGGTGAAGGGCCTTTGGGTATTCACTGCACTATTATTTAGATTTTTCTGTAAGCTTAATAGTTTTCCAAATAAAAAGTTTGGGAAAAAACACACTCCGGAAGAATGAACTAGTACAACCATCCAAAAGTCAACTTGGCAATAGCTATCAAAATTTTAAATGCCAGGTTAGGTGTAGGCTCACAGCTATCATCCCTATACTTTGGGAGGCTGAGATGGGAGGATCACTTGAGGCCAAGAGTTCGAGACCAGCCAGGACATCATAGGGAGATCCTGTCGCTACAAAAAATAAAAATTATTTACTTTAAAAAATAAACATTAAAAATGCTAAATGCCCATGGTCCTTTAACCGGCAATGCACTGCCAGTATGTATTCTACAAGTATTACTGCAGACATACCAGAATGTATAAAGCTATTCACTGCATACTGTCATAACAGAAACTAATGCCTGTCAGTAGGGGGTTAGGTGTATACATCATGATACATACATTTAGTGCAATCCCAAGCAATTGCTAAAAACACGATAGATCTATATGGATTAATATAGAAACATTTCAAAATTATAGAATAATACACATACCATGATTCTGTTATGTTCATGTTTAATAGATATATATTTATGCTAGTATGATGCATAATTTTTCCCTAGAAGGAGATATAAGTGACTATTAAAAAGAGTTACCTTTGATGAAAGGAATTAGGGATCAGGGAAGTAGACTTTTGATATTCTAAGTGGTTTCAACACTCTTCCATATTCATATTGCTTTTATTTCAAAATTTAAAAAAGAAAAGACAAATCTGTCTTAGAGACTTAAGCTAATGCAGTAAAATGGGATGTGGAGAACCGGTGTGACCTATAGCTGGACTTTGGTCAAGGAATGGAAGGAAGGGTGCGTGCTGGGGTCCTGGGGCAGCCATATAGAGCAGCACCTTTGACAGAAGTCAGAATGGATTCAGATTCTTTTGAAGAGCAGAAGAATGGTCCCCACCATCTTCCTCTCCATCTTCCAAACCCTTTCCCTAGAACATTCCAGAGTAAAACACCTTTTGTTTTTTTAATTAAGGGAAAAAGACATATCAAGAGAGTCTCTTCAGAACTAATTTGGTAAGGAAAAATAACCCAGAAAAATTAATTCATCCATCCTGTCATGTTTTTTTGAGGGACCTGCTATGTGACAAGCCCTGTTCCGCAGGAGATGAAATGCACAAAACCCTTGCCTTCTTCACATTCTAGTCGGGGAGAGGAGCAACCTATGGAACATGGCAAGACAGTGACAAGTATGGAGGAAAACACTTAAGCAGGCAAGGAGAGAAGAGGGCTGGGACACACAGTGTGAACTCTAAGTGAGGAGGTACAAAAGGAGAGCCAAGGCCTGAGAAGGTACAGAGTGAGCACATGGGTCTTGGAGGAAGAGCTGCCCAGGCAGAGAGGGCTGGAGGCAGCAAGCTGCAGCAGTGTGTGTGGGAGCCCAGGTGAGGGCTCTGCCTTGAACTGGGTGGGTTGGGGGTTCCAGCTGCTGTGCATGGCAGCAGGGAGCCTGTGAGAGACCACTACAGTAACCCAGGGTCACATGCTGGGAAGGTCAGATTCTGGTTGTATCTTAGACACTGCGCTGTCAGAATTTGCTGACAGAGGGGATGTGAGTGTGAGGGAAGGAGAATGGTTAGGGCTGACTCCGAAGGTAGGACTTTACACTGCTCTACTGTATTGTGGGTTTTGTTAGAGGGGTGGTTGGGGGTAGTATGCTGGGAGACACAAGACTTTTCTGCAGGTAAGAAACGAGGAGGTGTCTCTGCATCCCTCGAAGATGGCGAACCAGGTACCCAGTACCACAGAACAAGCTGCTCCCCATGGCAGCCTGGCAGGTGCTCCCTCAAGTGACATATGAGACTCACACAGAGTGGTTCAAGCAGAGATCTGGGGCAACTAATCTTTCTTAATTAGTGGTGTTCTGAGGATGGAGAGGACTCAATCAGATGGAGTCAGAGGTCAAAGCAAAGTACAATCCATCCTTTCTAACACTCTGCATCTGTCACATCCTCCCCCGCCCCAGGTGGAGAGCTGGTGGAGGGGGAAGCAGGCACGCCTCAAGTGTAGGTCAGGCTCCTGATTCCAGAGCTGGCGTCAGTGGCTGATGGAGCAGTGCCTGAAAGAGCTCCCAGCAAGCAAGAAGAGGAGACAAGGGAAAGATGGAGACTAGGGGCCCTGCAGGGGCATGCAGCACTCAGTGGCACCACTCCTGTACACAGGTCCCATCCCCCATTCTGTTGCTTGAGTGATGCTCTGCGCCAATGGCCTCCAGGCCATGGTGAGCTCCTAAGCAGGTTCTTGGCCTTCGTGCACACACGTGTCCAGAAAATAGAAACAGGGTTCCATCAGTTCTGAAGAAGAGAAGCGGTCAAGAGCCTATGCTTCAGAGCCAGGCAGATGTGGCTCTAAATCCTGTCTCTGCTGCTATCTAGCTATGTGGCTTTTGTATACCAAAAAAAGGGGGTTAAGTTGCTATGATGTACCAGGTTGTCATCAGAATGAGAAGACAGATGAGAAGGCCAGCACTGATCACGTGCTCAGGAAGCAAACCTCATTCTACTGTCTCTACCCTGCACCCCATCTTGCCCCTCTTCCTCTGTGTCCACTCTCCCTACTCTTGGGGTTGTGCCACCTGTCCTGATCTCTGAGAAGAATGTGATTGGGTCTGCCAGCTGCAACTTGACCTCTCCACACCAACTCCCTCCCTCCTCCCTGGACCCTCCAGGCAGCTCATGGGCCCAAGCCTGGGAGGATCCTGTGATTCCCCTGGTGCTCCAAGCGTTCCTCTGTGGCTCTCTTCTGCCTCCTATGTTCTATCCTTCCTCCATAGCCTCCTCTTCTTCCTCTTGACTCTTGGGGAGAAGTTTCTCTTTTAGGCTTCTAGTCTGAGGGTCAGCCAGCCTCCACCACCAGTCTCCCAGTGACACTCCAACTGCAGTCTGGCCCCATCTGCTGGTCCCTCATAGCCATGTTGTCTCCTACCCACCCTGTTAATACAGTCTGGCTTTGCCATTTCTTGATAGAATGGATGTGCTTTCGCCTCTGGAGTTCTTTCCTCTCTCCCACTCAGTCTCCAAATTCTCCCAATCTCTGCGAATTCTGCAAATGAAGAGTTTTCTGGATATGCCTCTTTCCCCATTTCCAGCACCAAAGCTAGTCCCAGCCCTCATGATTGCTTTCCTGTGCCAATGAGACTGCCTCCTAACAGGCTTCCCTGCCCCGGTCTCTTCCATTGCCTTTCCCACCTATCCACCATGCATTTCACCTGCGCTGAGTACTTTCCTTGTGCTGAGGATACGATAATGGACAATACCAACATGGTCCTTGTCCCCAAAGAGCTTTCAGTCTAATTATGCTACACACCATCTAACTTGCCTAAAACACAGCTCTCACCTTCTCTAATCTTATTCACTTTAGAATTAAAATATATCTTTTGGAAAAGGTGAATATATGGAGAGTACATAAAATTCAAAGAGTATATTCTCTTACTAGTATCTGTACAGTATATCTTTTTCAATCTCTCTTCTTTCAACTTCATACTTAAGGTGGGTCTATTGTAAGCAGCATCTAGGTGAGTTTCCTTCCCCAAAATCTAACTGGCAACTATAGTGGCTGAATGCTGGTGTCCAAAATGCAAATACCTGCAAATGTGACCTTATTAGAGAAAAAGGTCTTTGCAGATATAATTAAGTTAAAGATCATGAGATGAGAGTATTCTAGATTAGCCAGGTGGGCCCTAAATCTAATTATATATATCTTTTTTTTTTTTGAGTTGGAGTCTCATACTTGCCCAGGCTGGAATGCAGTGGCACGCTCATAGTCAACACAACCTTGACCTGGTGGGTTCAGGCGATACTTCTGCCTCAGTCTTTCAGGTAGCTGGATCTACAGACATGGACCACCACACCTGGCTAATTTTTTTTTATTATTATATATTGTAGAGATGAGGTCTCACCTAGTTGCCCAGGCTGGTCTTGAACCCCTGGGCTCAGGCAATCCTCTTGCCTCTGCCTCCCAAAGTGCTGGGATTACAGGCATGAGCTACCATGCCTGGTTTATACATATCCTTGTGTGAGAAGGAAGAGTAGAGACACAGGGAAAGAGAAGGCCCTGTGAAGACAGAAGCAGATTGGAGTTGAACTGCCACAAGTCAAGGAATCCCTGGGAGCGTGGCCCTGCCGACATTATGAATCTGGAGTTTGGGCCTCCAGAACTGTGAGATAATACATTTCTGTTGTTTTAAGGCAAGAAGTCTGTGATTATTTGTTATGGCATCCAAAATTCAGAGTACAAAACATACTCAGTGGGAAATCCTTTTCCATTTGAAATTCCTGGTCCCTCTGTTTCCCTTCTTAGGGCCAACCACTGTCCTCCAGGCCTTGCATAACCTTCCAAAGACATGCTAGGCCAGCACACAGATGCACAGATGTCTCTTTAAAGACAACAAATGGTCGTGTGCTTTATGCAGTCTAACCTGTGCTGCTTTCACTGAAAGCTCCCTGGAAGTAGGTCTTACCTACTGTACACATGCTTCTACCTCTTTCATTAGTGGATACATGGCATCCCTTGGTGTGGCTGGGCCATCTCTGATTAACTCTATGAACACTGCTGCCATGAATGTTCCTGCCGTGTGCTGTCTCAGCCTGCATGGGCACATATTGGAGGGATAAATTCCTAAAGGTGCACTTGCTGCATCAAAAGTTATGTGCAGCTTATCTTGTCACACTGCTCTCCACAGAACCTGTGCCAATTCACGTGCCTGCCAAAAACACTTGAGGGCTCATTCCTCCCCACTCTTGTCAGCATGGTGTATCAGCAAACCTCCTTGCCTTGACAATTTGATCATTGAAAAGGCTATCTCAGTATGGCTGCAGCAGGCACTCATCAGTCACTTGGGTGCCCAGGCACTGGCAAGGCATGCCACCACCCACCACTTTGAGTGGGCTGGCAAGATGCCCAGTCTTTCCCAATTGCACCTGCTTGCCTCCTCCCATCATGAGCTCCCATCATGAGCTGGAGGGTCCTCCTATTCCCCATTCTCACACCATCCCCTGAGAATAGCAGGGCGTGGTGCTTGCTCTTCCAGAAGTTTGGGCCATGCTGCTGGTGTCACACTACAGGATGCAGTTACAGACCACCTAACTCTGTTTCACAGGGCAAGCACATCACTGACTACTGACCTACCATCACCTTACTGGTTTTCCATACACCATTTTGACTCTGCATGTGCAGGGCAGGCACCAGGTGCTCCACTCCCCCGCCTTCCTCAGAGCTTGGCCCGAGCTGGAGCTTCACATGTACCTGCTGACTGGCAGGAGGAAGCTGGGATTTTACAGATGGGGTTTTGTTTTATGTCACAAAGAGATGGCGTTAAAAGTAAAAAGAGCCACAGGAGTTGGAAGGGATGTAATTTCCACACAGCAGCTACAGTCTTCTTTAGAAAAGGAGTCATAAAAAGCACACCCATTTTGAGATCTGTGGCTGCACAATTTAAGGGAGCCAACTGGTCAAGCACCGGCCACCACCAAGAGAAGCAGTCATGAGGACTGTTGTGGGCTTCTAGCAGATGAAGGGAAAGAAAGTCTTATGACAGGGAAAATAAAGACAGGGAAACTAGGACCCAGCTACCTGGTGGTATAGTCACTTATGCCCCTCCTTATCTGATGGCATTTTTAGACCAGCATGTAGTGGGTGGAAAATGGCCCCTTACTGAGGATACTTTGCAGAAGAGGTTCGTGAAGCTGACAGGTTTCTTGGCAGAAAGCTGCTCTTTGCCACAAAAACCCACCGAAGCAATTCAATTAAATGTTTGTAGCCGGGCTTGGTGGCTCAGCCTGTAATCCCGTGCCTTGGGAGGCTGAGGTGAGTGGATTGCCTGAGCCCGCGGGTTTGAGACCTGCCTGGGCAGACGAGACCTCATCTCTACAATAAAATCAAAAAATCAGCTGGGCGTGGTAGCGCGCGCCAGTAATTCCAGTTACTCGGAAGGCTGAGGCGGAAGGATCGCCGGAGCCCAGCAGGCGAGGCTGCGGCGGCTGGGAGCGGCCACTGCACTCCAGTCTAGGTGACCGAGTGAGACTCCAACTCAAAAAAAAAAAAAAAAATTTTGTACTGTTACATCTGAAGTGAAATCCTAAAGTAGGAAGGTGACCACAAACCTCACAGCAGCCACCTTAGCTTCTGTTTCAAAAAGAGAAACAGGAGTCACTTTAGATCACTCTGCTCTACAGACTGCAGGAAATCAGTCACAGGAGCTCTACTGGGACATAAAACCGCTGATCCCTGTGTTAGACTTCAGACCTCAAAATGTGAGCAAGCTTCCCAACTCTTGGGAAAGGGAGCTATGGAGGCAACCAGCTTAAGCCAGAAGTCTGTATGCTTTCTTGTTTATCCCTGGAAAAAAATACTCCCCTCTGATGACTTGGAGCCAGAAAAACACCCATAGTTTTATAGTCCTCTGCACCCTCCTCTGATAGCCTCATTTCTCAAGCTTTATCACAGGCCCACCCATGCCCTGTGCAACACAAGCTACGGCTAAGCATTAACAGACTCTTCCCCAGGGCAAGTGGTAGGCAGCGCACCCCTAGCTGAATATCAAATACAGTAGCAAACAAGCTGCCACCAGGGCCAGCTGTGGTCAATTCATAAACATGGCAGTGTGGATTCTAGGTCAGAGCCAGAAGGGTCCTTGAGTGTCCAACCCCCTCAGTGTAAATGGTGTACAAAACAGTGGGGGAATGGGTAATTTGTCCAGGATCACCCCAGGAGAGGAGTTGGGAATAAAGACAAGTCACCCGAGCCAGACCTCCTTTGAGTTCCTGCACCTTCCCTAAATTATAAACGAACATCTCAACAGCCAAGTCCCATCCTAAATCCCCTTATACTGGTACTCCATCATAAGTCACAGGAGGCAGAGCTTAGTGCCTGTGAGTATGAGCTCTGGGTTCAAAATCTTGACCCCTGAGAGTTGCTTAACCTCTCTAGGCCTCAGTTGACCTCTATAAAATGGAAGAAATTATAGAACCCACATTATAGGAGTATTTTTTTTTGAGTTGGAGTCTCACTCCTTTGCCCAGGCTGGATTGCAGTGGCATGCATGCTCATGGCCACCCCAGTGTGACCTGCTGGGCTCCGGTGATAATTCTGCTTCAGCCTTCTGAGTAACTGGAACTATAGGCACGTGCTACCACACCCGGCTATTTTTTATTTTATTGTATTGTATTTTATTGTAGAAACAAGGGCTCGCCAAGTTGCCCGGGCTGGTCTTGAACCCATGGGCTCAGGCAATCCACTCGCCTCAGCCTCCAAAGTGCCGGGATTACAGACTGAGCCACTGAGTCCAGCCCTTATAGGAGTATTAATAAGGCAATATACTTAGAGTATTAGAACTGTGCTTTGTACTTCCCAAGCACCACGCACATGTTAGCAAAAAGTAGTAGTGGTATTACTAGTCAGGGAAGAGTAAATCCTCAAGCACAAAGGCCAACTGCAGAAAAAAAGAAAGTATACATCTGGTTATAATTTGTGGCCTCCCTACATATCTTTCTTTTTTCCTTCTAAATTATAAATCATTACAATACGTTTGGAAGCCAGAGAAAAAGAAAAGTTATCCAGAATGTCACTGTCTGAACACAACCAAGATCACTGGTTGTTATATCACTGTATAATAGTTCTGGTTCCAAATCTCCTTCTGGCCTGCACTTCCCATGAGGGAACAGATCAAGCTACGGTATCTGATCCTAGGTCTTTTGGCCTCCCTCAGCCCAAAGGCTGGCTACTGGAAAAACCCTCTGGATGCTGGTGCTGAGAGGTGAGCACACAAAAATGGCGACAGGCACACCCTAGGCCCACGCAAGAGAAACATGAAGGCATCAAGACTCACAAGCTCTAGGCCTGCAACTCTCTGCCCAGCTCGAGGGTACTAGTGACCCCATGTGAAGTGGCCACATGGCACCATGGCAAGCATGCAGTTGTGGTCCTAAGGAAGGCCAAGTGGCAGGCACTCCTCAGGCTGGGCAGCCCAAGGGCAGGAAAGCCCTCTCCTCTTGCCTCACCACCAGCAGGGCAGGGGCACCGGAAGCGCTCAGGAAACACTGCAGGACTGACAGGAAGAAGGGCTCAAGACTGACTGCTGAAGGATACCTCATGCTGCTCTTAGCTGATGACAGGAGATGCACTGTGAAATCAAGTCAGAGACACAGGATTTCTTCTGTCATCAGTGAGGAAAAAAGTAGAAATGAAACACTACCCATTCAAGAAACACCATGAATGGAGACACCTGTTATCACCCTCCAATTCAGCAGAAAAAGCAGGTTGGTGCCACCATCCACACGAGCAGGCTGAAGCAATTCAATCAGCTATTGCCATCTCCCTTCATATAGGAGCCATGACAGTGTCACATGCTCAAAAACAAGACTTTTTTTTTTTTGAGTTGGAGTCTCACTCTGTCACCCAGACTGGAGTGCAGTGGCCGCTCCCGGCCACCACAGCCTCGACCTGCTGGGCTCCGGCGATCCTTCTGCCTCAGCCTTCCAAGGACCTGGAACTACAGGCGTGCGTTACCATGCCCGGCTAGTTTTTTTGATTATTGTAGAGATGAGGTCTCGCCAAGTTGCCCAGGCGGGTCTCGAACCCGCGGGCTCAGGCAATTCACTCACCTCAGCCTCCCAAAGAACGGGATTACAGGCTGAGCCACCGAGCCCGGCAAAAAACAAGACATTTTAATGGTAGAAGTTCAGATACCCAAAAAAGGGTGATGGAAAAGCTATCTTTGAAGAGAGGCGTAAAACAACCCCCAAGAATCACACCCTATGGACAACATACACATGACTGCCCAGCTGCAAACGCCACATGATGCTCATCCTCCACAGAGAGCAGGCTGAGTCAGCTGGGTCCAGTTGGCAAGCAGAACCCAGGTCAGACTGGCTCACTACAGTCAACAAGTACCCTGCTTGGGTGGAAGCACTGCAGGGGACTGCAGAACCTGCAGCCGCGCCACAGCAAGCCAACGTAGGACTCTTCATTTCATACTCAATCCACCTGCCCCACCACCTAGTCTTCCCTGGGGCAGGGAGAGCAGAGGAACCACTTCAAATGCCACTGTCCATCACTCTTTTCCACAGAAGGTCCTTAGAACCACAATATGTTTTATGTAATAAAATGGGACTATTGTTCATCCATTTGTCCATCCATCCATTATGCCACCTTCTACTCTTCTTAAAATTCCCATGACAAAAATCTGTCAAAAGCCCAACTTTACACTTAAGATCTGTGCAATTTACTTCATGTAAATGATATCACCATAAAGTTAAAATGCACAAGCACAAAACCCTCCCATGCCTTTCCACAGCAGGTAGAATAAAATGCTGGGTCCTTCTCTGGCCGAAGTCCCACATGACTTAGGGCCTGCCTCCGACACCTCATTCACTCCAGCTTCGTGGGTCTTCTTTCGATGCATCACATACCCCAAGCCCCATTCTGCCCAGCACGCGTGGCTCATGCTGCACCTTCCATCGGGCCACCAAGTGGCTGACTTCTCTTCATTCATATCTTAGCTCTCGAGTCACCTCATTGGAAGCCTCTCCCTGCCACCTCATCTACAAGGGCATACATTCCACCCTGCCCCATCCCTTGATCTTAGTTCCCTGTTTTGCTTTCTTCACCGCACCAATCCCAGAAATTCTTATGAGTTTTCTTACTACTGTCTGCTCCCCACAAGAAAGTAAGCTCTAGAAGACCAGGGCCTTCTGTTCTGTTTACCCCTGCATTCCCAGCACCTACAAGGGAGCCTGGCTCAGAACAGGTAGCTAAACAGTATTTGTTGAACAAAGGAATTCATTCAGTCTGTCACTTAAGCCATATTTATTGAGTATCGTCCAGGTATTTATTTTTAATTCAACAAGTTCTATGAACTTTCATGATGGGTTCCCCTAGAACCATAGTTTGCAAGCCATGAGTCCTGCAACGTTTATATTGCTTTGGTTTAGGACAAAGGAAGCTGCCAGCTGTCAGAGGGCAATACCCCAAACCTTTCTTCCTCTTAACTAACCTCAAGGCAGGATGAACTGGCCGGTCAAAGGCTCCCTTACCACATCTGGCCTTAAAAGCAAGAACCAGAGAATCTGTGTTTGTAACCAGTCCAAGTGCTCATGAACATTTTTTTGATAAGGACTTAGCTTTTTCTGGACCAGATGAAGCCCAAGTTCTAAGTTAGCCAGTTTTAATCCTCCTACATGAAGGTTTCACCAAAGACTGAGAGATAAATGATGACCAAAAAAAAAAAAGCTAAACTATCTAGCAAGTAAATATGCTAAATTCTCTGAACACAGGCCTCCTTGGAACCACTGTGTCCCTGAGGAGCAGAGCTGTGGTGCCATCTGCCAAGGATAACCATCGCAGGAGTGAGGGGCATTAGCAGTGTGTGTGTGTGTTCTGCGGGGAATTCTGCTTGATAGAAATATGAATGGCTGATAAACACACAAGAAGACACACAATCTTAATAACAATGATTTAAAAAATGTAAATTAGGCTGGGCACAGTGTCTCAAGCCTGTAATCCCAGCACTCTGGGAGGTAAGGAGGAAGGATCACTTGAGTCCAGGGGTTTAAGAACAGCCTGGGCCACATAACGAGATCCCGCCTCTTTAAAAAAAAAAAAAAAAGTAAAGAAGTAATTATTTTTGCCCAGATTAGTAAATATTAAAACATTAGCTGAGGGTGTTAGGAAATAGATACTCTCAGACTATAGGAGAAAAGTAAGTTGCATAACTGCTTGGTAAGTGTGGGGAAGTGGATCTGTGATCCTGGTCCCTGGAACCACCCAGGTTAAAGGCAGCATTAAGTTGGTGCCAGAGTGGCCTCAGGGAACTGAGTCTTCTGGGAACCAGGGATTCTGGAAGAAGAGATGTCAAGAGATGCTGCTCTGAGGAAGAGGAGGAAGGGATTGGGACGTGGAAGGATGAGTTTCCAGGGAAGCAGAGTGACCCAAGAACCAAGAGGAGCTGGAGACCTATAAGTACTTCCTTATGAGTGCTTGATTGTGAGTGTACACTCCTCCTGAATACTGATGAAAGCCCTGGTATAATCAGGCTTTCCTGGAAGGTCCCTATCCTGTGACCCAGTGTCCTGGGCAGTTTGGGAACGCATGAAAACATTCTGCCTCTGCGCCTGCTTTTTGTTACCTCTGTGCTGCTAGCCTATACTCCCCAACAAATAAATTCAGGAATTTCACATAACCTCATAGTGGATGGAGGTGTGTGTGTCTGTGTGCATGTGTTCCATCAATCCACAGATCACATAAAAGGTTGTACAAGGTATTTTAGCAATATCTATTGCAATTTTAAATGTTCATAAATTGACTCAGAAATTCTACCTCTAGGATTTTCTTCTATTGTTTTACTCACACACAAATGCCCTTAAGTTTGTGTAAAAGAGAGTTCACTGCAGTATTGTCTTTAAGAGCAGAAGATTTTAAAACTACCTAAAAGGCCAGGTACAGTGGCTCAAGTCTGTAATCCCAGCACTTTGGGAGGCTGAGGCAAGAGGAATGTCTGAGCCCAGGGGTTCGAGACCAGCCTGGGTAACTTGGTGAGACCTCGTCTCTACAATAAATAAAAATATTAGCTGGGTGTGGTAGTGTGCGCCTGTAGTTCCAGCTACTTGGAAGGCTGAGGCAGAAGGAACGCCTGAGCCCAGTGGGTTGATGCTGGGGTGGCTGTGAGCCAGCCTGGGTGACAGAGTGAGACTCTAATACACACAAAAACTTAAAAATAAATAAATAAATAAAAAACTACCTAAATGTTCATCCAACAGGAAAAGAGTTAATTATATGGTATCATACAATGGAAACCAACTGCTAAAAAGTAAGGTAGAAGGCCGGGTGCAGTAGCTCATGCCTGTAATCCCAGACACTTTGGGAGTCTGAGGTGGGAGGATTGCTTAAAGCCAGGAGTTAGAGACTGTAGTGGGCTATGATTGTGCCACTGCACTACAGCCTGGGAGATAGAGTGAGATCTTGGAGCCTGTCTCAAAAAAAAAAAAAGAGAGACTGTATACTTGCAAAAGGTGAATTTTATGGTATATAACTTACACTTCAATAGAGCTGTTTAAAAAGTGAGGTAGACTAGGCTTGGTGGCTTCGGGAGGCCGAGGCGAGTGGATTGTCTGAGCCCAAGGGTTCAAGACCAGTCTGGGCAACTTGGTTAGACGTCATCTCTACAATAAATCAAAAATTAGCTGAGTGTGGTAGCACGTGCCTGTAGTTCTGGCTACTTGGAAGGTTGAGGTAGAAGGATCGCCTGAACCCAGCAGATTGAGTCTGCAGTGGCCATGAGTGTGCCACTGCACTTCAGCCTGGGTGACAGTGAGACTCCGACTCAAAAAAAAAAAAGTGAGGTAGATCTGTTTGTACTGAAATGGAAAACTGTTCATGCTACTTGAAATAAAAAAAAGTAAGTCACCAAATAGTAAATGTTAATGTGTATACACACACACACACGCGCGCACACACACACACGTGTAGGTGTTTGTGTATATATGTATAGATCATATATACATATATATTATATATGTGTGTATATGTATATGATATATACATACAGAAATTCAGAGGCATACACAATAAAATGGTTAACTCTCTATAGAATGGAATTACAGTGAACTCTCAATAGAATAGAATTACAGTGAGCTCTCACTTTTTATGCTATGTCTTTTCATAATGTTTTAGTTGTTTATAGTGAACATGTATTACTTGTATAGTAAGAAAAAATAATCCCTGCTGCTAAAAACAATAATTAAAAAATGACTAAATCACAATTCTGCACATTAGGTAATTAATAGCCTTCCTCAAACTCATTTAGAAAATTTCCGTTTGAAAAAAGAAAAGCTGAAAGAAAAGCTTCCAGCAGGTAGAACTCACTGGAGGTGGAAAATACATCATTTCAGCCTGTTCTTAGTCCATATCAAGGAGGGTCTAGGATCACTGTTGTGCTGTTATCTTTGGTGGATACAAGGTCCCCTGTGCTCCTGTCCACCAGGCCAGGGACGTCCCTCATCCTCCATGCCAACAGGCATAAGTTAGAATAAAATGTTCATTATACATGTTTCTATTTTTTAAGATTCCTCAGTTTCACATGGCCCCGAGTCTGCATTTTTCAGAGGTAATGTGTGTACTGTAGTCCCTGCCCAATACCACAGCAGAAACTGATCCTCAGCTCAGGCAGCGTGGACACATGTCTCTCTGCCTCCTAAGGTCAGAAGAGACACCCACTGTTCCCATCACCCAGCGATGAGCTGCAAATTGCAGGTCATCTGTCCTGCAACCCAGGGCTCCCACATGATTCTAGCTGTTTAGGATGGTCCAAATTTGGCAGAGAACAGAATGTATAATAGATAAGGGAGGGGCATTTGTGATGCTGTTTTCACTTCTAGAAGCTAGAAGGAAAGGGCAGGGGTCTCGGGATACACTTGCCAAGAGTTAAACTCAGAAACCAAAGGACACTGGCCAACTCACTTACCTGGGTCACTCAACTCTAAGAATTTAACGAGGAGAAAAGCCCCAGTGCAGTTTGTTTCATTCATAAAGATGACTCCATTTGCACTCTTACCATCTGTAGGTACTTTAAGTGCCATTCCTCAGCAGAGGTGAAGGATCACCTGGCTGCCCCCCTCCCTCATCCAGTAGCCCTTGCGAGCACTGAGAAGTGCCTGTGAGCCACCAGTTCACTTGGGGAAGCAGTATGAGGGTGGCTGCAAGAACAGGCTTCCCCAACATGGTCCCCAACAGCATCCCCTCTACCTTCAAAGACAAACTGCCTCCTTTAATACCTAAACCCAATATGAGGTCAACTGAATTCCTATGAGGAGTTCTGAGAAAGCCTCATCAGATATGGTGTTTTTGTTGTTTTGAGATGCAGTCTCATTACATTACCTAGGCTGGTCTCAAACTCCTGGTTAAAGATTAAGGAATCCTCCCGCCTCCTTCTCCCAAAGTGCTGGGATTATAGGCATGAGCCATTGTGTGAGGCCAGATAAGTTATTGTCAATATCAGTAATAATGATGGCTCTGGGCACTCAAGATAAATTAATTTAATCATTCCTCACTCACCCCTAGGAAGTGGATAGAATCATTCTAATTTTCAGATGAAGAAACTGATGCTCAAAGCAGTTCAGGAGCTTGCTGAAGTCCTACAGGTGGCAAGTACTGGAATCAGGACCAGAACTCAGGCCACTACCAACCTTCACCTCACTGAACAGCCAAACACCAGAACTGGGACTTGCCTCTTGATACAAAACACAAAACTTGTGAAACTCAGACTTCTGTGTGCAATCCAGACAACATCATTTAAAATGTCAAGAATAGCCTCTAAAAGAGAATTAACTTAGAATCTTTAAATCCACAGTTGACCCTTCAACAACATGGGTTTAAGCTACATGGAGCTTCTTCCACCTCCTCCACCCTTGAGACAGCAAGACCAACCCCTCCTCTTCGTCGTCGTCCTCCTCCTCCGCCTATTTAAGGTGAAGATAACACGGATGAAGACCTTTAAGATGATTCACTTCCATTTAGGAAGAGTAAATATATTTTCTCTTCCTTATGATTTTTTAAATAACATTTTCATTTCTCTAGCTTACTGTATTGTAAGAATACAGTATATAATATATAAAACATATAAAATGTGTTCATCGTCTGTTATGTTATTGGTAAGACTCTGGTCAGCAGTAGACTATTAGTTGTTAAGCTTTAGAGGAGTCAAAAGTTATATGCAGATTTTCCACTGCTCAGGGAGTCAGCACCCCCAACCCCCATGTCGTTCAAGGGTCAACTATAGGTGGAAAGACAATTCAAGAATGTTCTTTTACACTAAAGGTGGCTAGTATCTATACCATCCATCCAAATAATATAATACATGCATGGTCCAAAACTTCAAGGCTTGTGGTAAGAAATTAACTCAAGTCCTAACGCAGGTTAAAGCTGAGATTGTTTGGCCACTGAAGTTCACTGGCACAGGCCACACTGGTCGAGGCTGTAATAGGTCTCTTCTGACATGCCCTGCCTGTGGCTGTTCCTGCCACTACCTTTAGCACAGCTCAGGCTCTTGGGCAACCCTGTGCCTGTCTCTGTCAGAGTGGCCCAAAGTTGGGAGTGAAGAAGAAGAAAGTCTGTGTTTGCCAAGAGTGTGCAACATCCCTCCACCATCGCTACATGCTCCAGACACCTCCCACTGGCTGATTCTCCAGGCTCAACGCTCTTGGGCTGTCATGGCCAAATGGCACAATGTTAGTTAGGAAGGTTGGTTCACAGGCGGGAAGAGTTCCCTTTCTCACGCCATAGTCTAGAACAACTCCCTGAACAAACCAAAGAGCATAAGTAAATGTGCTGTGACAGGGGGCACAGCAATAGCAGAAAGATTAGGTGCTGGAGGGGAAAGAAATAAGGGGATGTGCCTGGGAGGCTGGGCACTTGGATCTAGTCCTGGCTCAGCCTCTGACCTGCTGAGAAGTCTTATACAAGCCTTTCAATCCCTCCAGTTTCACCTGTATATGGAGCCTCGGATTAAGTTATCTGCATTTTTCCAGTTCTAATAACTGATAATATAGTGTGAACTGTTCTACCTCCCCAGGGTCATTGCTGTGGAGTCAGTCAAGGTGGGCCTCAGCGAGCTAAGACTCACTAAGCACCTACTGTGTATCGGGCAGTGCTAAGCACCATGTCTCGTCTAATTCCTAACAAGCCATTAAGACAGGTAATCACTTCCCACATCTAGAGAACAAGAAACAATCTCAGAGGGAAGACAGGTAATTCCTACATCTAGAGAATAAGAAACAATTTCAGAGGGATAAAGTCATCTGGGATAAAGTCACACAGCACTGAAAAAACTGTGATAATATACCATGTGGTCATGAAAGGCCAGGGCCCAAATTCAGGAAGTTTGATGCCAGAGCCCATGCACATGACCACCAGGCTGTGCCATCTCATTCCCAGTCAGGGAATCCTCCAGTCCTGGCTGTATGACCTCCTTTCCTGTCCAGGAGTCCTTCCTTTGAATGATAAGTACTTGTCTGCCTGGTTGTCTTGATAGCCTATTTAAATGCATTTGTGTTCTGATACCATCAAACAGAAACATCTCCACTGTTTTCCTAAGGGTATACACCTAAAACCAAGAGAAACTGACTTGTTATGAAGTGACATAAAGACGTCAGAGACAAGTTCAAGTTCAGAGGACCAGCTCCCCAGAATTTCAGAAGGTCACATCCAGCCTTCTCAACAGACAGGAGACAATGTGATATCACCTTCAGAGGCAAACAGTCTTCAGAGAGGCTCCCACTGCTGTGCAAATAAGGGGATGCTGCCAGAGCATCCTTCAGCTTTGTGAGGATGTTACACCTTTATCCAGGCAAAAAGTTGTTCCTCTGGCAACACTGGGCTTTACCTTAGAATTTTATTGATGGAAGGGAATAAGCACCTGTGGCAGAATAACTATGGAAGACAGCTCTTCTCTTGACTCCAGTTACTAAATTATATTAAAGACCTTTCCCCTAGCTCGTTAGGTCAGTGAAGCTGGCACACAGTCTTCTCTTTTCAAACAACACAAGCTGTGTAACCAACCAGAATCTGAGCAGAAGAGAAACAACAGAGCTCGTGTCCTTAGTCTCCAGGCCTGGGAGTCAGGTGGCAAAAGGCAAGGCAGAATGAGCAGCCAAGGAAGCCTTAACTTCAGAATAAGACCTTACCCCAAAGAGGCTTGGAACCTTAAGTAAATAAATCAGCATCCCCTTTGAGCGAAAATCTCTGTAGCCCTCCTTAACTGGCCATGGGAATCCGACCCAGAGTGGTTTGATGGATTCTTCAGGGATCTGGGATTCCTTTCATGGCTATTTTTTTACCTCTTCTCCATTTAGGAAGAATAGGTGGACAAGAAGGGAGGAAGAAGTGATAATGACAAGTGTGGACACCAGTACAGGGAGAAATACAACAAAGACTCCAAGGACTGGGAGCACAGGCTGCCCAAGGAAAGGCAGGGTCTCTCTCAGTCATATTAGGAATCCTAAACTCCTAGTGCTCAATTTCTTCATCTCTCTATCTAGATCCTTCAATTTTTCTCCCACAGGCCAGGCCCAGTGGCTCACACCTATAATCCTAGCACTTTGTGAGGCCGAGTTGGGAGGATGTTTGAGGTCAGGAGTTCAAGACCAACCTGGTCAACATATCGAGACCTCTGTCTCTACAAAAACAAACAAACAAAATGAAACAAAAATACTAGCCAGATATGGTGGTGTGTGCCTGTAGTTCTAGCTACTCAAGATGCTGATGTAGGAGGATGCCTTGAGCCCAGGAGTTAGAGACCACTGAACTATGACCATGTCACTGCACTTCAGCTTGGATAATCTTATCTCTTAAAAAAAAAAAGCTTCCCTTCCATGAAGGTATTGGAAAAACTACCATGTAGCATAGTAAGTCATGAAAGTCACTATCAAATTAAGCTTTTCTGAACCCCTTATCCTATCATGCAGAATGGATAGTGAGTGACCCCAAGGACTAAGGCTGGACAGACAGTCTGCTTAAAGTAAAAAAGGAGGTCTGCCTCCCAGCCTCTTTCCCTGAGGGCTACAAACCCAGCTATAGGTAGTGAGGGGAAGCCGCTTAAGCATCTAGAGTTCTGCAGAGGGGCTTGCTGGATATTTTGGGGGTTGTCTTTCTTGGTTCCAGCCTTACTAGAAGTCTCAAATGAACTTAAATCAAGCCCAGAGAATCAGCATGTCTTGGTTCTGCTATTTCTCATTTGAAATAGGCCTGCCTATGCCTCTTCCTGTTCAGAAAGGTCAGGCACAATCCATGAGACTCTGGGAAAAAAGTAAGCTTAGGGCCCAGGTGGGGTGCTCCAAGCAGGCAATGGTATGAGTCCACCAAGGGCCCCAGTCAGCACGCACCTCTGAACTTGCTCTTTGTACAGTTATCTGTGGGAGACTTAGCTCAGCATCTTAGCTCAGCATCTGATGCTCTGCAAGAGGAGCCAGATGTGGGTGGGTGAGTACAGAACCTAAGAAAGCAGCATCAAAGCATTCTATAAAGGCCAGGAGCAGTGGCTCACATCTGTAATTCCAGCACTTTGGTAGGCCAAGGCAGGAGGATCACTTGAGCACAGGAATTTGAGACCATCCTGGGCAATATGGCAAGACCTCGTTTCTACACAAAATAAAAAACTTCGCCAGGTGTGGTGGTACACATCCGTAGCCTCAGTGGTGGTACACATCCGTAGCCTCAGCTACTTGGAGGCTGAGGTTGGAGCATCACTTGAGTTCAGGAGTTTGAGGCTGCACTGAACCATGATAGTGCCACTGCACTCTAGCCTGGGCGACAGTGAGACCTTGACTCAAAATAAATAAATAAAAAAAAATTAAAATAAAAAAAGACACTGTCAAGAGATGACCAAACAATAAATATGTACAATTATCACGTACCCTTAAAAATTAAAAAAAATGTAAAGAAACAATCAAGTTATCTGCTATAAGAATCAGGAGTGTGGTGACTGTGTCTCAGCATATTCTAGGGACAGAAGAAGAGCAGGTGGCTGGGGAAAAACCTCATGGGAGTGCTCATGGCAGGGAACAAAGACTCAGTCAAGCTCCATTAGTACTTCTTCTCCCTTAGCATTTGAGACAGAGCTCCCGGGGCTGTTGGTACCTTTGAAAGAGGAGCAAAGAAAGGATGATCCATCAACTCTCTCCTTACAAAGAAGGTACTGAAACAAAACCAAGCAACTGGGAAGACTGAAAATGTGTAGACAGTCACCATGCATGGAGTGAGCAGGCTCTGTTTCAATTACTAGCTCCTTTCTGACTTCCACTCGTAACTCAAAAGCTCATTATATAAGAAAAAATAGTCTGAAACTCAACTTTGTTCAACAATCCAGTGTGGACTGTAGAAACTCAGATTTCCTACCAGTTAAAATACAAACATGAAAACATGACAAACTGCTTCCCTGCAATCCTAATGACTGAAGAAGTAGCCAACTCCTGTCTTGAATGAGATATTTGCTGGTGTCTCTGAGCCTGTTTAAACTACCTCCAAGAGCTCGAGAGGAACTGTTATGCTACAATCCACCCTGGGGTTATGGCAGCCCTGCTTATCAAGGTGAAATCCAAAGCTCTCACTTTTCTGCCCCATAGGTCAATATACCTAAACTAGCCTTTGCCCACTCAGCACACAAACCCAGAATAGTCAGTCACTTGCTCAAGTGATCTGTCTTCCTAAGTAGACTGCAGACTCTTACAGAACAGGCATCAAGTTTAACTTCTCTCATACTCAGCTTTGCTCTGTTAGTTTTATACCACTGTGCCACAGATTACTCCAAAACTTAGTGGTCTGAACACTTATTATTATTATTGACTGGCTAGTTCTGGCTCAAGGTCTCCTGTAAGGTTGCAGCCAAGCTGTCATCCAGGAGTGTACTGTCTGAACCTTGACTGGGGCTGGAGGACCCACTTCTGATAAGGTTCACACACATGGCTGTAGGCTGGGGTCCTCAGCTTCTCACCATATGGGTCTCTCCACAGGACTGCCCAAGCATCCTCAAGACATGGCAGCTGGCTTTCTCCAGAGCAAGCGATCCAAAAGGGAGCAAGAAAGAGAGTACCCCCAAGACTGAAGCTGCAGCCTTTTAAGTAACCTAATCTCAGAAGTCATCACTTCTGACATATTCTATTAGTTACACAGACTAACACTGATACAATGTGAGGAGGGAATTATACAAAGGTGTGAATATCTCAAGTAGGAATCACAGGGGTCCATCATGGAGGCTGGCTGCCACATGTGCCATTCTAAGTTCTCGGGATTTTTTTTTCTGAAGGTGGAATGAATGCATCTTTCAAGGGGGAACTTAAGCTGCTTCTTTGCTTTCAATTCTGTCTTGGCTGAAGATTTCATGCTCTTTGCTCACCTACTTGGCTAACAGCCCTTCAAGGTAGGAGCAAAGAGCAAGTAGTTAGCATAGTGTTTCTGTTCATCTCTCAAGGAGATTATCTTTCCTTTATTCTATTTCAATAACCAAAAAGGTGCTCATTCACCCAAACCAGGGGGCATCCTATCAGCGCAATGAAGAGCCTGCTAACTAGGGCAGCCTGGATCCATATGATGCCATAGAGGGGTATCAACAAAGGCTTGAGACTGGGCATATACAGTAGAAAAATATAGCCATAGTAGTGCAGGGGAGTATGCAGAAACAGATCATAAATAAGAGGCACTGAGACTATATGACTTCCCAGAATGGCTTCCAGAAGGCTAAAACTATATCCCTGCACTACTTACTATGGTGGCAGTAGATTTTAAGGTAGGAAGCAACTCAATTTCTCCCCAACTTATGTAACTTGCTACTGTCACTTAACTTGAGATTGTAACTGAAGATGCCAAAGACTTATAAAGGGGGCCCAGGAACTGAGTTGGAATGACAATTATGAGGACTGAAGCCACTTGCTTTGGCTGAGGAAGGACTAAACTGCCTTCATCCATTATTTAATCTGCCTTCATTTATAGAAGATATTTCTCACTGGATATCGAATCCTAGGTTGCCAGGCTTTTACTTTTAGCACTTTAAAGATGGCATTCCATTGCCTTCAGACTTGAATAAATTGACAAAAAGTCTATATTGGTCCTTATGTTTGTTTCCCTGTATGTAATGTCTTTTTTTCCTCTGGTTGTTTTACAGTTTTCTTTTCATGGTAGTTTTTTCAACAATTTGATTATGATGTGGCACAGTGTGATTTTCTTTGTGTTTATCCTGCTTGGGTTCATTAGGCTTCTAGGATCTGTGAGTTTACAGTTTTCATCAACTTTAGAAAATGCAGTCATCATTTCTTCAAATGTTTTTCTGCCTTTTCCTCTCTTGCCTCTTCTAGAAATATGATTACACATTAGACCTTTGCTATTTTCCTTTGCTGAGGCATGGATCACTAAGGTTCTGTTCATTTTTCCCTCCAGACTTTCTTCTCTCTGTGCTTTAATTTAAAAAGGTTCTGTTGCCATGTTTTTGAATTCACTAATCTATTCTTCTATAGAATCTAATTTTCTATTTATAAGTCTGTACATTTTTCAGAAATTATATTTTCAGTTCTAGAAATTCCATTTGGTTCACTTTTGTATTTTCCATTGTGTTCCTCATTATGATCCATTTTTTCTTTAAAACTTTTAGCATATTTATCATAACTGTTTTAAAATCCTTTTCTGATGATTCTGTAATCTCTGTAATTTCTTTTTTTTTGAGTTGGAGTCTCACTCTGTCACCCAGACTGGAGTGTAGTGGCCGCTCCCAGCCACCGCAACCTCGACCTGCTGGGCTCTGGCGATCCTTCCGCCTCAGCCTTCCAAGTAGCTGGAGCTACAGGCCCACGCCACCACGCCCGGCTAATTTTTGATTTATTGTAGAGATGAGGTCTCGCCAAGTTGCCCAGGTGGGTCTCGAACCCGCGGGCTCAGGCAATCCACTCACCTCGGGCTCCCAAAGTGCTGGGATTACAGGCTGAGCCACCGAGCCCAGACTGTAATTTCTTAGTCTATTTACATTGACTGACTTTTCTCCTGATTTAGGTCACAATTTCCTGTTTCTTCATCATAAAATGTTTTATTAGGGCTAGACATTATAACTGTTAATTACATTGTTAAGTATTTAAATTTTTGTCTTCCTTTAGTGAGTATTAAAGTTTGATTGGGCAAAGCAGTTAAGTTTGTAGAGCAGCTTGATCATTTTGAGACTTTTTCCATTTCTTTTTTAAATCAATTTTGAGGTATAATTTACATAGCAAAAATACACTTATATTAAGCATATAGTTCAGTAAATTTGAGAGATGTATACACTGATGTAACCCGACTACAATCAAGATATAGTAATTTCCCAGCACTTTGGGAAGCTGAGGCAGAAGGATGGCTTAAAGTCAGGAGTTTGAAACCAGCCTGGGCAACATAGACCTCTGTCTCTTTTAAAAAAATCAATCAAAAAATTAGCTGGATGTGGTGGCACATGCCTGTAGTCTAAGCTGCTTGAGAGGCTGAGGCAGGAGAACTGCTTGAACCCAGGAGTTTGGGGCTACTAGTAAGCCATGATTGTGTCACTGCACTCCAGTCTGGGTGACAGAGCAAGACCCTATCTCTAAATAAATAAGTAAATAATATAGTAATTTCCATCATTCCAAAAAGTTCTTTCAAGTCCCTCTGCAGTCGATGCTATTCTACCTCCAAGGCAACCACTACTCTACTGTCACTACAGATTAGAGTCTCATATAAATGGAGTCATATGTATTCTTTTTATCTGGCTTCTTTTGCTCAGCATATTCAGCCATGAGATTCAACTTATGTTGCTGCATTATCAATAGCTTATTCTTTTTGCTACTGTCATTCCTTTTGTATGGACATTCACTAATGTGTTTAACTATTCATACGTGGATGAACATTTGGATTGTTTCTAGTTTGGGGCAAACATGAAGTTTCTATGAATATTCATGCATAAGTCCTTTTGTGGCCATGCTTTCTCTTAGGCAAATCTCTAGGGGTGGCCAGGTGAGGTGGCTCATGCCTGTGATCCCTGCACTTTGGGAGGCCAAGGCCCAGAGATTTTAGACCAGCCTGGGCAACTTGGTGAGACCTCATTTCTACGATAAATTAAAAAAAAAAAAAAATTAGCTGGGCATAGTAGCACATGCCTGTGGTTCCATCTACTTGAAAGGCTGAGGTGGAAGTCTCTCCTGAGCCCAGCAGGTAGAGGCAGTGGTGGCTGTGAGCAGCGTGCCACTGTACTCCATCCTGGGCAACAGACTGAGACTCCTATTCAAAAATAAAAAGAAACTTTCAAACGATTTTCCATAACAGTTGTACCATTTTGTATTTCCTCCAGCTAAATTCGTATTTTTTTTCTGCTCTTAGTATTGTTGGTCAGTCTTTTTAATTTTAGTCATTCTTATAGGTTTATACTAGGATCTCATCATCATTTTAATTTGCATTTTTCTGATGACTAGTGATATTAAGCATCTTTCCATGTACCTATTGACCATTTGTATATCTCCTTGGGAGAAATGTCTATTCAGAGTCTTTGCCTATTTTAAAATTGCATTATCTTTTTACTGATTGTAAGAATTCTTTACATATTCTGGTTATAAGCACTTGGTCGGATATTCACATTGAAAATGCTTTCTCCTAGCCTGTGGCTTACCTTTTTCATTTTCTTAACAGTATGTTTTGAAGGGCAAAAATTCTTAATTTAGATTAGAAGTCCACTTTATCATTTTTTTAAAGGCTCAAGTTTTTTGTTGTTGTTTGTTTTGTTTTTTGAGATAGGGTCTTGCTCTGTTATCCAGGCAGTGGTGTAATCATGGATCACTGCAGCCTCTAACTTCTGGGTACAAGTTATCCTCCCATTTCAGCCACCTAAGTAGCTAGGACTGCTGGTACATGCCACCACATTTGGCTAATTTCTTTAAATGTTTTTTTATAGAGATGGGGTCTCGCTATACTGCTTAGGCTGGTCTCAAACTCCTGGCCTCAAGTGATCCTCCTGCCTTGGCCTCCCAAAGCACTGAGTTTACAGGTGTGAGCCATTGTGCCCAGTCTCAAGTTTTTCGTGTCCTGAGAAATCGTTGCTACCCTAATAAAGATTTACTCCTATGTTTTCTTCTAGAAGTGTTATAGTTTTCACTTCTATATTTAAATCTGTGATTTATTTCTAGTCAATTATTGTGTATGGTATCAATGCTCATTTTTAAGCTGTGTGCTCTTTTCTTGAGAGAGAGAGATAAAACCTAATATTAAGGCATGACTCTTTTGAGGTGTCTATGGAATATCCCAGGTATTCCACAAGGTGTCTCTCCTCTAGGAAGAACTCAACACCAGGCACGGTGACTCACACCTATAATCTTAGCACTTTGGAAGGTGGAGGTGGGAGAATTGGTGGGAGAACTGCTTGAGGCCACCAGTTTGAGATCAGCCTGGGTAGCACAGTGAGACGTTGTATCTCCAAAAAAATTTTTAAAAAAATTAGCAGGATGTGGTGGCACAAGCCTATAGTCCCACCAACTGAGAAGGGTGGGGCAAGAGGATCTCTTGAACCCAGGAGTTTGAGGCTTGATCATGCCACTCCACTTGATCATGCCACTCTACTCTAGCCTGGGCAACAGAGTGAGACACTACCTCCCCCAAAAAACACCACAAACAAACCAAACACCTCAAATGTCTCCTGTACTTTGATCTGCTTCCTAGTTTCACCCCATGCAACATCGATTTGTTCATAAAAAGTCTCAAGAAGATCTCTAAGCAGAGGTCTAGAGATTTTTCTCTGCATAGCTTTTTCTCTTCATATTATCCACTGTACATTCCAACTGTTTTGGCCTCTTCAACTTTGTTTTCTCAACTCAGCAAGACTGCTAGGCTTTGCATGGACTCCTCCTCATTGCTCTGAGATCTAGAAACTGCCTCTAGGCAGAATGTTGGCAGGGAAAGCCATAGGGCTCACCTCATTATTTCCTTTTCCTCAGGATCACTAACCTGAGCTGCCTGCTGTCCAATGTCTGCAAACAATTGTTTCACATATTTTGGCCATTTTCTGGTTGTTATTAGAAGGGCAAGTTCTATATCAATTATTCCTTTACTGGCAAAAGCCTGCTCATCCACTTTTGCACAGGTATCAATATTAAACCGATCCACATAGGAAAGACTCCTCTGGCTTCCATGACAAGCCCTATGGATTCTAGTCTCAAAATGAAAAGCCTTTGGCTTTTTCCCAGTCCATCTATAATGCCTAGAAAAAAGATTGCAATGAGGCTCTCAGTGAAGAACCAAGCAGGTCAGGGACAATGAAACTAAATGGTGTGGAAGACCCATGTGTGCAGAGGAGACAAGAGCCCACAACGGTCAGAGTAGCAGCATACTGTGCCAAACACATGTGTATGCTGTACATGACAGGCAGGCAAATGGAATGGCAGGAGGTGGAAAGCCTCAGTGCTGGAGTGAGAGCCACTGGGTCTGAAGTTCAGTTTTGTCACACTGTGGCTGTCACAATCTTAAACAAGTCAAGTAACCTCTCAGTCTCAGTTTCCCCAGGTGTAAAATAGGATATGCATACTCATCTCACAGCATTGACATGAAGGGTAAATGAGTTAACATATGGAAAGGACTTATAGGACTTGGCAGTTAATGAGCATTCTCCAAATGTGACTCAGTATTGTCATAGACAGTTACTAGATCAAAAGCTTGGCCAAAGCATATTCACTCTGTATTTGTGACTCCTAACTCCAGAGGAACCTTTCCAAGGAAAATGAAAACAGATTCCCACGCCTTTGGGAGGCTGAGGTGAGTGAATTGCCTGAGCCCGCGGGTTCGAGACCTGCCTGGGCAGGCGAGACCTCATCTCTACAATAAATCAAAAAATTAGCCAGGTGTGGTAGCGCGCACCTGGAGTTAAAGCTACTTGGAAGGCTGAGGCGGAAGGATCGCTAGAGCCCAGCAGGTCGAGGCTGCGGTGGCCAGGAGCGGCCACGGCACTCCAGTCTGGGCGACAGAGTGAGACTCCAACTCAAAAAAAAAAAAAAAAAGAAAGAAAACAGATTCAATGTTTATACTGTTTCAAAATATCATCCTATAAATCAGTTACTAATTAAAAAGGAAAACTGTCACTTCACAGGGAGAGACCTGGAGGAACCACCTTACCTAAATTATGAACTGCACCAACACTGGGATAAACCATCAAGTGTCTCAGGCTGTGAGGCACTGAGGAGGCCACAACAGCACATATGCAATCAACATCCCTGCTAAAAACATGTAACCTGAATGTACTCACTAAACAATACCAGACAAACCTAATCTGGAACATTCTATAGAATTACTGGTCTGTATTCTTCCAAAGTGTCAAGGCTAAGAAAGACAAAGAAAGTTGAGGAATTATTCCAAACCAAAAGAGACTAAAGAGATGTGGCAACTAAATGCTAAGTGTGACCCTGGACCAGGAAAAAATAGCTATGACAGAATTTGGGCAATTGATAAAATCTGAATACATGGATTGATAACATATTAATGTTAAATTTCCCGAGTTTTGATCATTACACTGTGTTTATACAAAAGAACACCTGTGTCATTAGAAAATACATGCTGAAGTATTCAGTAGTTAGAAGTAAAAAAAAAGATCCTAGTCTCTGTCCCCTCCTAAGATCACACGGCTTAGAAGCAAACCTGGACTGAAGGACTTCACCAGAGCATCACACACACCAGCACAGCCAGGCAGGCAGACCAGACCCAGGCACAGGCAGAGGCCTCTCTCATACACCATAGACTGGACGTCCTACTGACTTCCAAGGAGAATAGCAATTTGGGCTAAGGTCATCAGGGAAGTTTTTGTGAAACTTTCCCTAAAAAGATGGACAGGATGTAGCCAGGTGGGGAGGTGGAAGAAAAGCATCTGAGGGAATGAGGAACATGGCTAAGGGGAGGAAGACCTGATAAGTACAGGGCTGGGAGGAGAGCAGCCCTATGGCATCCTGTACTTCTGATAATATGGCTGATCTCCTCGGCCCAGGCTGCAGGGTAGGCCATGGTGGAGCAACATCCACAGCACAGGAAAAATGTGGTAGTGGATGTGGTAGTGGGCTTCAGAGTCTGGCAGTCCTGCAAAACACCAGGTGCCACCTTAGCCCTAGACTAAGAAGGACCCACCACATAACACTATAGCAGCTACAGTCACTGGGGTAGACACTGAGCAGCTCCCTGGTATAGGTCAGCAGTTCACATGCCCCAGAGCTCGGACTGGTAAACGCCTTCAGACAGTGGCTCTCCTCCACTCCCACCTCCATGCTCCATGGCTCACATCATCCTAGACCAAAATTCAACCTTCGCCATGCCCACATTGGCCTGGCCCAAGGACCTCCACGAATGGGAGAACAAGATCTCAGTAGAAAACAGGTGCACCCAAAACACTATCCCATCCATAGCAGGAACCCTTGAACCCAGCTCCAAAACAGACCACAGCATCGTTATTGGATGTTTCCTTGAAGTGTTCTGCCTATTTAGGATATCAGTAAATTATTGCTATAAACACACGCTGAAAAAAAATCAGTATGTAATCTGCTAACTGGACTAACAGGCAATTTAACATCCCTGTTTATTCTAACTTCATATAACAGAAGCATTTTTTTTCACCGGTAACTGATAGGATTTTTCACAGAGAAATCTGAGGACAAAATTATAAGTCCAGGACCCTTGACAGAAAAAAACAAACAACATCAAAAAAACCCTTCCTATACTGTGTCTGTAGGACCCCAACACATGTCCCTCATCTTTGACCTCTCCTGTGCTGCTGGATCCCCATTCAATCCAGAGCCCAGACCTAGGGCAAAATAGGATGGTAGACTTACAATATACAGTCTGCTGCCTCTGACGCCCCATGACAAAGTACTGCACGAGAGGAATAGCCCATCAGTAATACACGTTCATTCAAATGTGCTCTGAGCGAGTCTCCCTGACACACTCCACTCCTCTCCATGTGAAGACGACACACACAACTGCAGAGAGCCTTGCTTGCCATAGCAACCTGCAGCTCTTTTAGTCCAAAACTCTCTACCCAAATAGAAAGCTGCTCTAATGCATCGATGGTGCACACCACACTTGGTTCTGGGCAAGAGGACACAGGATGCACCATGCGGTTGTGTTTCAACTGTCTTTACAGGACGGCATCTCATGCGTGTCACTGAAATGCATCTCTCTACATCACTTCATATTATTAAGTGAAAATGTTTTCTAGGAAAATAGAAAATCCCATGAAGGGCACAGATGAGTTACAAGGCCTACAAATGCCCATGGACTAGACAAAAGCTTGTTGAAGGGAACATTTTGAGAAAGATGAGCATATAAAAAACACAGGTGCCATATGTATCCTGATCTACTCTGCATACAACTTTGTGAACAAGAAAATAAAGAAAAAACATGAAAATTTCTGATGCTGGTCAATGGTTGGTGATAGGAAAAGCCACAAATACATGACGAGTATTTAAAAGAAGTTTTAAAGCCAAGTAAAGCACAAGTAGAACATCTCCAGCCTCTTTGTCCTTCCTTGTCAGTTCCCTTCCCATGTGTCACCCTATCCCATGACAGACTCCTCTGCCCTTGGTGAGCTGAGCTCTCTAGCCCCAACTCCTTCTCCTCAAAGTGGCTTCAGTGGAACCTGTCTCTGGCATAAAATGCCCTTTAGAATGAATAGGATACTCTAAACCAAATGGAATGGTAAGGAGTAAGCCAGGACTGCAGTAAGCCAAATGAGAAGTCTTTTTCTCATAGACACAAAGGCAATTTCAGTGAATGACAATCCTGCGGTGGTAGGCACAGAATTTCTAGAATGTACTGACAACTGGAGTTCTTGCCAGAGACGTTCTGCAGTTAAGCTCAACCCTGGCATTATTCTCTGTGACCAGACCCTGAAAACTGTACAGAATCAAGGCTGAAATAAATACCAGCAATGGAAGTATCTCTACTTTCTCTACATCTATGTGGAATGTGGTGGACAGTCAATAGAGCCTAGCTAACAATAAGGAGCTGCTTTGCTTATTACTGAAAAGCAAGGTCTCCAGAGCCAGACTGCCTGGCTCTATCACTTACTGGTTGTGTGACCTTGAGTGGGTTACTTAACCTCTCTGCAACTCAGGGTACTCATTTATAAAATGGAGATATTAGTACCTACCTCGCAGGTGGTGTGAGGATTTAACGCCTGATATGGAGCAAGCATAGCATGTCTGCCCACATCATCACCATCTATCTCAGAAGGTACTGCCAACAGGACAAGGGCTAGGAGGGTACTGGATCATATTTCTTCTGTGGCCCAAAAGATAAACAGTGTATGTTCCTTAGGGGGACCGTATGAGATCTAAAACTGCTGCAAAAGGAAAGTACTCACTAAAATAGTCTAAAAGGAACATGAGGTCAATGTAGACCCTGACTTGACCCCCAATAATTTAATTCACCATACTCGTTAAGTATACCAGTAAAGAAGCCTGCAATGGAATAAGGAGGGCTCTCTGAAGCCTTTCCAAGAACACTGCCTCTTTTTCTTGGACCTTCTGCCCCCATGCTCTTAGGCCATGCCTACTGTGTTGAAAGTCCCTCACATCTCCTTTACCTTTAGCCTTGTGCTCCAGTGTGGGACAGCTCAGGGACACCTCCCCAAGTCTCTAGGCAGAATCCCTCACACCTCCTACTCGCGGGTCTGCTCAGTTCTACAACCCTCTTCACACTGCCCTGGATTTACCTGCCATCCCGCCTGCAGCCTGTTCCAGCTGTGAGCCCTCAAAATTGGGGGCCAAAGTCTCAACTCTTCTTTGTCAAGGCAGCATCCAATGCCTTGCTTGGCACCCAAGTGTTTAACAAATCCTAATAGTCCACTATTCTTATACTTTGGGAACAACATATTGACCTTCTAGTCTGTTCTTCTAGAGCTAATATGAGTTTAATGGGTGATCCACAACCTAAACAGATGCAGTCATTCTCAAAGAGAGGTGATTTGCCCTCCCCCCCGAGGACATTTGGAAATGTCTGGAGACATTTTTGGTTGTCACAATGAGGGGTGCTAGTGGCAACTAGGGGGTAGAGGTCAGGGATGCTGCCAAATGCCTTGCAATGTACAGTACGGCCCCTACAACAAATTCTCATCCGAAATGCCAACAGTGAAAAGTTGAAAATTAGATGGCTAGGTTTCCTAGAAGTGGAGTAACCTAAAAGAGACTCACTAACCACTTTTATGCATACATGTAGAAAAGGAAAACTCTTAAGATTATTAAGAACTTTCCTTATAGTCACATATCAGGGAAGCAAATTGTGAAAATCAGCAGGTAACATGAAACTGCCAAGGGCCCTGGAGACCTCTTCCTCACCAGTTAGTAAGAAGACTCTTCTCCCTTCCTCTGCTGTTCTGGGATGAGACAGGGGAGGGGATAGGAGGAATGCCTCTGTCTGAGATTCCACACCTCAGACCTGGGGGAGTATGACATCTTGTGCACATCTAAGGAAAACCTTCACAAAGGCCAAAGCCAGAAAAGCAAACCTGAGGATGCAACTCACATATGCATGAAACGACTGACAACCCATCTCAAATTTTTATTTTTAATGCCATCAACAGCATTAAAAACAATAAGACTTTGCACATAGAAATAATTACTAAGAAAGGAAATCAGAATAGTTTAGATAGGAAAAAATGAGGTAATCAGAAAAGTGTACCTGTATAGAAAGAGGGGTAAAAAAGGCAGGAATGGAGGAAAAGGCTAAGAGTGTTTGGAATCCGAGGAACCTGGTTTACATTTCAACTCTGCACTTGCTAACCAGGAGACCCTGTACAAAGTACCACACCTCCTCACTGTCCTTGTTTACAAAATGGAAATAACCTCTTCCTTACAGGAGTCCTGTGAGTACATCACATGCTGAGCTTAAGAGCCAGAACTCAGCCAGGCAGGGTGGCTCAAGCCTATAATCCCACCATTTGGGGAGGCTGAGGCGAGAGGATTACCTGAGCCCTGGGGTTCGAGACCAGCCTGGGAATTTGGTGAGACCTCGTCTCTACAATAAATAAAAAATTAGCCAAGAGTGGTAGCCCATGCCTATAGTTCTGGCTACTTGGAAGGCTGAAGGGGAAGGATCACCTGAGCCCAGCAGGTCGATGCTGGGGTGGCCGTGAGTGTGCCACTGCACTCAGCCAGGGTGACAGTGTGAGACTTTGACTCAAAAAAAAAAAAAAAAAAAAAGAGCCAGAACTCTGGGGACTCAGTAAAGAGCAAGCTGCAGGAAACAAGCCAGCTCTAGTGTCTGTTGCCATTGCCACCATACACTACCATGGGATACGGGGCAAAATAAAGTCAATGACACAGGCTCATCACTTGGAAGTTGGGCAGCCCCCAGCTCACCCACTGCACTCTCACAACCCACTTGGGGCTCTGCAAGTGAAGACATGAGAACAAATTAGGTAAAGGAAGGACATTATTATGGCTACTAAAGCCACTTGGATTTGGTACATGCTAATTTGGAATTCATATTCACTGTGCTGGTTAGGTTAAAATTTTCTTACTATTATGCACTCTATGAAGAAAGTTAAAGGTAAAGACATTGTACAAACAAGAAGAAAAGCAAAATGTTTAACCTAATTCAGAAAAGAAGTTACATAACACACTTGTGAAATGTTCTTCAATCCCTGTCATGAATGCAAATACTCTAATAGCAACAAGGATAAAGACATCACTTGGCTGAATGTGGTGGATCAAGCCTGTACTCCCAGCACTTTGGGATGCTGAGGTGGGAGATCACTTGAGGCCAGGAGTTTGAGACCATCCTGGGCAACATAGTAAGATCCTGTCTCTACAAAAAAACCTTTCTTAAAAAAAATTAGCTGGGTGTGGTGGTGTGCACCTGTAGCCCTAGCTACTTGGGAGGCTGAAGCAGAAGGATCACTTGAGCCCACTGCACTCCAGCTCAGGCAACAGAATGAAACCCTGTTGCTAAAGAGAGAGAGAGAGAGAGAGAGAGAGAGAGAGAGAGAGAGAGAGAGAGAGAGAGAGAGAGACAGAAAGAAAGAAAGAAAGAAAGAAAGAAAGAAAGAAAGAAAGAAAGAAAGAAAGAAAGAAAGAAAGAAAGAAAAAGAAGACATCCCTCCCCCCATCACCTACACACAAAGGAAGGCCTAACATATGCCTGACACTGACCAGGCTTCCTTATAGTCATTTTAAAAAAATTCCCACAGCCCCAAAAAGAGAGATTTATTATCCACATCTTACTGGGGAGGAAACTGAAGTTTTGAGAAATGGAAAAGTGTGTCGGAGCACTACATGGCAGCGGCAGAAATGGAGGCCTGGTCAGACTGGATCCAGAGCCAGGGATCTTGCTATTTTTTAACCACTTGTAAAACACCTTCAACTTCATCTTCAAGCAAATATACATACTAACTGCAGAGGATTTTAAACAAACCACTAAAGCAGCAGAAGCTTAACAAGCCCCTAAAGAGCAACACTTGGTCAACAGAGGTATTTAAAAGTTTAAAAATGCATTTGATAAAATTATTCTACAACTCAGATTATCCCTTAATTCAGACAACTTCCTCTTGTCCTGATTTTATTCCAAATTATTGAACATATATGATAAATAAAGCAGTAGATCACCATTATGGATAAGTACTACCAAATAAATAAGCATTTAGAAAACCTGAAAACTTTCTAAAAATAAAAACTCTGAAGCAGCCAGCATGCTAATATTGGCTACACTACTTTCCTGCTTGGGCACGCCATCAGCCGAGAACAGAAAAAGGGAGGCTCTTCTTATGCCTGGGCTGGCACTTTAGAGGGAGAACAGGACACTGACACAGATTGAGTGTGTGTTGGGTATCAGACCCAGAGAAAGGTGCCTTCTCTCATGAGCTCCAGCTCCGATTCAGCTATCACTATATTACATTATTTCACCAGGAGGAGGTGATCACTAGGCGAAAGGTTACTGGGGAACAGGATAGTTACATGATCTCAAAGTACTACCACCACAAAGAACATTTATTAATTGCCAGCAGGAAGATGCACCTTTACAAGAGAGATTTGAGAGGTCTTCCACCCTCCATCAATAAGGAATCGATCTTATTACCATTAACAGTAGGATAGCCCAATGTCACATGCCTCCCAGTGGGATGCAACATGAAACACATAGTGCTGCTTATGGAGTGTTCTTGACATAAAAAAGGATATTGAAATCTAATAACTTCTCCAAACCAAACTTGGGAAACACAAGGGTCAGGCAAACAATTCAAATACTACAAGGAAACATCTACACAACTCCAGAATGTGGGGCACTTTACATAACAAGCAGTCAGGACTCTTTAAAAAGTTAGTTAACAACAACAACAAAGTGTGTGTATATGTGTAGGAGGAGATTTTTCTAGAAGTAAAAGTGATTGAAAAACATAACCAAATGCAATGTATAGACCTTAGGATTGGATCTTGTTTTTTTTTTATATAAAGTTGTGGGGTACGAGTCAGGATTGCATACATAAGTGGTCTAGGTACAGGTGAAGTTTTGGACCTCCTACTGGACCTCACTTCACCTGGATTAGGATCAGGTACCCTTATTGATGTTATGTGCACCCCTCCTCCCCTGGCAGTGTCCCGCTACTGCCAATCCCTTTTTATAGTATTATGATAGGTGTTCAGGGTCCCCTTATGAATGAGAAATGTGATACTCAGATCTTTGTTTTTGTGATAGATCACTGAGTATGACAGACTCCAAATTCATCCAAGTTGGATCTTAGTTTTTAAAAACTCCAACTATAAGAAACTTGTGACATTTGGGAAATGTGATTACAGACTAACTGTGAGAAGAGATTATGGAGTTATTAATTTTCTTAGGTGTGGTGATGAAACTGTGGTTATATAGGAGACTGTTCTTATTCTTAGGACACTTTAGAGACTTAGCTCAAGTATTTAGGGGTAAAGTATGATGTTGGTTGCAGCTTATCTTCAAATGGCTCAGCAAAAAAAAAAAGCATGAAGAGAAAAAACAAATGTGACAAAATGTGAACAACTGCTGGATCTAGTAGAGGGCAGACAGGTGTTCACTGTATTATTTTTCATCTTTTCTGTTTGACATTATTTAAGATAAAACTTGGGATGGGGTGGAAAGAGGTGATCATAGGAAAGGCTATGCTAATACAAACCTGCCTGCACAGAGCACACAGGGAGGTCCATTCACTACGAGAGAAAACCCCAGGGACTCTTATTTGAGATTAAGATATCAAAGCCAGGTGGACTAGTTTTTTACTTTACTTTGGGCCATAGGAAAAAAGCTATCACTTCTCATTGCCAGCAGTGTTTTTGTAAAACACTGACACATTTCTCCCAGCTGGCTAGTCCCCATGTCTGTAACATGAAAAAAGGCAGGCAGATTTATCCAAGCTCTCAAAATGCTTGTTTTGTTAAAAACCAATTCTGTCTACACTTCAACCCAGAACCCTGACTGTGCACAGTGGAGGAGACTTGAGTTTGCTTTGCATTCACATATCCTGAGAGTAAACACCCCCAAATGCCAACACACACACTGGCCAACACCGACCTTTGGCTGACAGTTGGGTGGCTACCCTGCACTGGAACAGTTTGCTGAGCTCCAGGACTGCTCAACTCCATTCTCCTGCGACTCCAGCTGAGTAACTTCAAGTCACAAACTAAAGACAAGGCCGCCAAAAGAAGAACAACTGCTTGACAGACAGCTATGGCAAAGCCCCCTTACTTAAAGTGTTTCTTTCTACACAGACACCCGACAGCTTTGAGTGACATTCTAGAAAACCCTAGGTGGGTTTACATTTATAAGCCTGCCTCTGAGTTTGTTCAGCTTTCTTTGCCTACCTTAGCTGAAGGGCACTTAACTGGAGCCTCTGGAAAGCCCACCAACTTAAGGTGATGCTGACATTGGGACATGCCTGTGGCTGGTGGCCTGTAATAGGCTGCATGATTATGCAGCTTGACGAGTGGACTAACATATGAACTATGCTTTAGGGAAAGCTCTCCCAAACAGGGTTTTACCCTCTACTCTCACACCCACAACAATAATCAACACAGAAGACTTCTGTGACTAAATGTGGGTGTTTTTCCCCTCCCCAACTGGGTGTCCTCCAATTCAATTCCAACACTATCTACCTAGAGATAGTGTCAGATCCCACAGGGTGAGGGCTCAGTCCACAATGCTGTCACAAGTCCAGGCCTCCAGAACTTCTGACCAACCAGCTTCAAGTTGGGGTTCCCGTGACCCCCTCTTTGGGTTCGATTAATTTGCTGAAGTGGTTCACAGAACTCAGGAAACACTTTACTTACATTTACTGGTTTATTAAGATGAAAATCGCAAAGGATACAAATGAAGAGATGTACAGGGTGAGGAACCGAGGGAAGGGGCATGGAGCTTCCATGGCTGCCCTGACCATCCCACCTTCCAGGAACTTCCACAAGTTCAGCTATCTGGAAGCTCACAAAACCCAGTCCTCTTGTTTTTGTGGGGTTTTTTGGAGTTGGAGTCTTACTCTGTCACCCAGGCTGGAGTGCAACGGCATGCTTACAGCCACCGCAGCCTCGACCTGCTGTGCTCAGGCTACCCTTCTGCCTCAGCCTTCCAAGTAGCTGGAACTACAGGCATGCGCTATCACACCCAGCTAATATTTTGATTTATTGTAGAGATGAGGTCTCACCGAGTTGCCCAGGCTGGTCTCGAACCCGTGGGTTCAGGCAATCCTCTCACCTTGGTCTCCCAAAGTGCTGGGATTATAAGTGTGAGACACTGTGCCCAGCCCTCTTGGGTTTTTATGGAAGCTTCCTGATATCACCATTCCTTCCTCCAGTGTATATGGTGGGATCCTTTCTGAGGAGGGTCTTAAAACCCATAATCAGAAAGGAGGGGGAATATCAGAGTCCTGTCTGGACAAGTGAAAGGAGAGCAGGAGGAGGTGGGAGAGATTCTGTTTCTGAGGCCTGCCTGGGAGGCCTAACACACCCAACACTGCAATAAAAGACTAGGCTATGGCGGTCATGAGGTGGGAACCATGGACAAAAACCAATATCTACATCATAACACCACAACCTGGCGTACACACTTTCAACAGCCTGCACTGAGACCATTGATAAAACCCCACACAGTAAGGCAAGAAGACCAAAGCACCAGAATGAAAAGTCCTGTGAGAACCCAAATCTTCCCCCAGAGACATTAATATATATGAGAATTCCTCCTCTAGGACAAAATCCCTTGGGTAAAAACACAGCAACTTGTAAGTGGAGAAAAAGTTATTTTACTGGGTAGATGAAGGGACAAAAAGACAGTGGTGTGAGGGTTCACTTACACCTCACAGCTTGCCTGGCTGAGAAGTGGGTCCATGCTATGGAACAGAGCTGGTCCAACAGGAAAACTGAACAGTATCTGCCATCAGAAGTAGCGAAGCATACCAGAAGAGAGCCCGCTCCCTGGGGGCTACACATACCTGGAAGGAAAAAAGACTGCAACCTCAAAGAGGAAAGAGACTGCTGTTTAAACTGCTCAGAACAGCTGATTCGTATTTAAAATATGTTTGAAGAAGATAACTATGGAACCGAGGAAGGATGAAGTGGCCTTATCTTAACATACCAAGGCCCTCCTCCCTCCCTAGCCTTTGACAGATTCCCCTTCCAGTAGCTCCACCAGACTGACAAGCACACTCTGTGACCAGGAAGACTAAAAGCCTGGGACAAACCAAATGGCTTCCACATATACTTCCTTGAAACCACATGCACCCCTTTCCTTTTCCCCAGTAAAGTCTATTCCAAGTGCAAAGTAGCCCTTTAGGATTTCCTCCTCTTTCCAGCAGTTCAAGGAAAAGTCCCAAGGTTCTATTTCATCAGGACCAAGGAATTTTAGAGATAAGAAAGACACTTCCCTGACTGGGTCCCAGTCAGTGGGATTCTCCCTGTCCAGCTCCCAGAGTGCCATCACCCTGGCTTGCTCAGTTTGCTTCTAGGTAGGGGGATGAAGCTTTCACCCTAATCCCCATTTGTGTGCAGGGTAGACCCTGGTCCAGCCTTTCCAATTCTCCTTCTCATCACTCCTACCCTATATCATCCCAGGACCTGCCAGTCATTTCCAGAAGCTCTATGTCAAGCCTCACAGTGAGCAAGAGTCTACTTTCTAGTCCTTTCTGCACACATAAAGTACCAACCACAGTGGGATTTACGCATGTGTTCACACTGAAGATTAAGAAGTGAGTGTCCCCTGAAGACTCTACTCTGAACACATTTAATCTGGCACACTTCTCAGCTACGAGCAACTCTGCCCTATCATAATCACATTTCCCTCTCTGAATCACAAGTGTCAAATCCTAGGGGATAAACCAGGCCATCAGCACCAATCAAACCCAAGAAAACAGCCAAAGCTAGGTGAAGAAACCTCAGGTTAGGGAACAAAATACAAATTTAACCTACAGTTCTTTTAGAGAGAAAGGAAGGGCAGCTAGAGGAGAGAAAAGTGGGAGGGGTGTCGAGACCCACTCATTATGTCTTGAAAAAACACACATACAGCATGTAACCAAGTCAGCAGTTGATTTTGGCAAAGTTGTCACAAATTATTACTGTGGGAAAAAATGGGTATTTGCTCAGCAGAGAAAACAGCAAGGCAAGTAGGGACTAAAAAGGAAAGAAAAAGTGGCAAACATATACTGTTGGGTACTTGTTGTAAAACTTAGTAAGGTCAGGCAACCAGAAGCAAGTGGTATCCACAATCAGAGCCTCTTCAGGGTTATCTAAGCCTGGGAGAATTCACCCAAAGAAACCCCATGTTATTAACATGCAAGGTGGCCACTCTAGCAACTGTACCCTACAAGACAAGCACACAGTTGCAGGACCCTTCCCTGGCGCCCAGGAGCATACTCTCTGCAGGAACTCTCCACACTGCCCATGTGAGCACATTGGGGAAGTTCTGAGAACAAGTCACATTAGAATTAATGCTTCTGTACAAATAGTTATAACCTTCCCTTCCCCCAAAACACAATCACAAGGGCACTCCTAGGCCCACATGCCAAACAAGCTTCTCGTTACTGTAATAAGGGGAAAGATGTACACTAAAAAACAAAAACACACACACACACACAAAAACTAAAAAACACAGTCCCTCCATCCCCACAGGGTGGAACTTCTAGTTTTCCAGAAGAGCCATCTGGGGCTTCCTTCTCTGTTCAGCCACTAGGTCGCCCAAGTTTCATAGAAAATAAGGAAACTTAAAATATAGATAATAAAATGGAGTTTGACAAGGGAGGAGCCAAGGGACACCTGAGATGCAACTTAGTTAGGAGAGCCTAGGACAGAAATGGAACAGGTGGAGCCTGTCCGGGAAGAAAGAAGAAGAAAGAGAATTTCTGGGGGAGGTGGGAGTCTGGGTTGATCCTTCCCTGAGCAAAGGGAAAATAAAGCTGAGGGAGAAGGACTGTGGAGTTGGGAGGGGGCGTGGGGAGAGTGGTACCCGGAGGCAGAATGCACGGCCCTAACACTCCAGGTACTGAGAGGGATGCAAGGAAACAGGATTTAAACGCGAATTACCATCTTCCTTAAAGAGTGAAGGTGCTGAAAAGAGCTCAGCATCAGACTGAGATTTAGGGAGGTGGGCTCAAAGCACAAAAAGGTGGAGAAGAAAAGCCTTTGAGATGGGGCAGAGGCGGATGCCACTCTTGGGGGTCACGACTCCAGGAAGGAAAGTGGAGTCACCTTAAGTCGAAACGGCAAGGTGGGAGGCGGGCACCTCATAAAGAGACGTGTAAGGTGGAAAGGGGCAGGGTCACTCCTGGCTAGAGGCTCAGGACCCGGGGGCCCGGGCTGCTCCCTAGCCTGGGAATGCGCAGCCCGGGCTTGCCGGGGAGGAAGGCACCTCCACCAAAGGGCTCGCGTCCCCGGGCCTGAACTCCTCCGGCAGGAGGGGTCCCGAGGCTAGGCGGGGCCGGGCCCGTGGCTCGTCGCGCGGCCCTCAAAGAGTTGAAGATACTGAACACATTTAATTCTGAAAATACTTAAAGGATACACATTCAAATATGTGAAAGGCATTCATAGACCATTGATAAACGTTTAAAACTATACACAGGCTCTGTTTCTACAGAGAACCCTAACACATAAACCATTCTAGACA